>NC_135305.1:114765245-114899225 GCF_048772815.1 Callospermophilus lateralis | reverse complement strand
GATGTGCTGTCAGGATATCGTACAAACCTGGGGTTGAATATACGGTGAAACATTTTTTTAAAGAGTGTAAGACACGTTAATATTATATGGGTCACCTATTATGATTACAATATTTGTAGATATAATGTTTACATAAATTATAGTATTAAAAAATCATTTTTGGTACCAGGAATTGAACAAAGGTGCTTAATCTCTGAGCCACATCCCCAGCCCATTTTTAACTTTTATTTATAGACAGGGTATCCATAAGTTGCTAAGAACCTCACTATGTTGCTGAGGCTGGCTTTGAACTTGCAATCCTCCTGCCTCAGCCTCTTGAAACCACAGGTGTGCGCCACTGTGCCGGGCTAAAAAAAAAAAAAAAAATTAAACTTCAACAGCTCAAACCCACCCAAACCAATTAATTCCAAATCCCTGGGGCTGGGTGGGCCTACTTTGGCCAGGTCCTGCCCTAGGCCCCAGGGGCACAACATCAAGATCCTTGTCCCCGCGGTGTTCACACTATGCTCAAGAGGCAGCTAGTGGCCAGGTGCAGTGGCATATGCCTATGATCCAAGCAGCTCTGGAGGCTGAGGCAGGAGGATCGCGAGTTCAAAGCCAGCCTCGGCAACTTAGCAAGGCGTTAAGCAACTCACTGAGACCCTGTCTCTAAATAAAATGCAAAACAAGGCTGGGGATGGGGCTCAGTGCTTCAGTGTCCCTGAGTTCAATCCCTGTTACTGAAAGAGAAGAAAGAGAGGCGGCTGATGGAAACTTAATCAGTCTGTAGTCCCGCACCGTGGCGGGCGCTGCCCGGGCCACACAGCCTCACAGGAAGGTGAAGGGGGGACGTTGGGGCTCTGATGTTGGGGGCTGGGACTGGTCAGGGAAACTGGCTCCTGAAGGTTGGGACCACATGGGCCGTGAGAGGACCGAGTGTGAAATCCCTCCAGGGGTACCGTGTGCAAGTGGGGTGAACTGGGTGTGGCCGGGACATTAGGAGCTGCCCGTGTGGCTGCAGCAGAGAGGGGGTGGCGAGGGGCAGCAGATGGAGGGACTCCAGCAGAGGACAGTCTTGTAGGCTCTGATGGGCCGGGTCTTGAGGGGTCTGTTCTTGGGCTCACCAGCAGCAGGGAGCCGCAGGCTGGCTTAGCCTTCCTAGGCCCCCAGGTCTGTAACAGTGACAGGTAATGGCTGTCACCATTAGGTGGCCACCGTGGGCTGGTGACCACACTGCAGGCATTTCTCATCATGGCTCCATGGTGCCCCTGTCCCATGCCTGCCTCACTCCACACACTCATACCGCGAGCACTTGCCCCCCAGGCGTATGCCCACCTCCCACCTTCCCCTCCGCTTCTCCTCCGCCTCAGCCTCCTCCTTTTCTGCCTCACACTCTTATATAACTGCCAAGGCCCCCTCCAATGTCCCCCTTGGGTGAGGCCTTCCCTGGCCCCCTTCCTGCCCTCTGGAAGAGGGATCTGACTTCCCTCATCTACAGTCTTCCACGGAGCCTTTCACAGAGAGATGCTCCTGCAGCCTGACCTTCTCCCGATGGCCAATGATACTGAATCAGCCCAGCACCCGTTTACTGAGCACCTACTATATGCTGGGTGCTTTGCCTGCCTTTCATGGAGCCCCCACAACAGCCCTCAGGGGCAGAGGCTGCATAGCAACCATGTTCGAAAAAACAAAAACCAAGGAAAAAGAGGCTCAGAATGAAGGGTTTATGGCCACAGAACAAGTCAGGGATAAGGCTGGGACTTAACCCCGGCTCTGCAGACATCAGAGACCCTTGAGGTCGGCGCTCTTCCTGCTGCTCTCGCCCATCCACCTGGGCAGCGGCTCATCCCTTGGGCCTAGAAGAGCTCTTTTGAAAAGATGGGTGATCGCTGCCCTCAGAAATAACTGGTATGAGGCGGGCGCCGCAGTGCACACCTGTCATCCCTGTGGCTCTGGAGGCTGAGGCAGGAGGATCGTGAGTTCAAAGCCAGCCTCAGCAACTTAGTGAGGCCCTAAGCAACTCGGTGAGACCCTGTCTCTAAATAAAATATAAAAAAGGCTGGGGCTGGGGCTCAGGGGTTATGTGCCCTGGGTCAATCCTGGTATCAAAAAGAAAAAAAAAAAGAAAAAAAGAAAGAAAAGAAAAAGAAATAATAAGTGTGCTTAAAAAAACAAGATCCAGGGGCATGGAAACACTGACAGTGGAAGTGAGCACAAGTCACATGGCCACCGCAGGGACTGGCCTCTGGCAGCTGTTGCTGAGCCCTGAGTTGAGCAGGTACAGTTCCCAGTCCCAGCCTGAGAGGACTGTAAGTCCATTCTACAGATGAACCAACGGGGGCTCCGAGGGGCTGGGTAAAATGCCCAAGGTCCTCAACACATAAATATCAGATGTGGGATTTGAACCCAGACCTGTGTTCCCCTAGTGCCCCCCCGCGACTCCAGGGTCAATTCATAATTCCAGGAACCAGCTGACCAGAGGGCGTCTGACTGAGCTCCTGATGTCGGACGGACACGGATTTCTCTGAAAGCTTTTGCACTTCACTGGCTGTGTGTCGTTGATCAAGAAAGTTGACCTCTCTGGGCCTCTGGGCCCTTGACCACAATAACAGAAATAACAAATGCATTTTTGAGCATTTAGCGCAAGCCGAGAATTGTGCTCAGTGCTTTGCATGGATGGACTCATGCCACCCTTGTGTTACCCAGTGTCACAGAGAAGGCGGGTCCTTCCCGGCCAGGTAGCGGTGCTCTCTGGAGACTCGGTCCTCCCTCTCCTCGCCCGGAGGCCCCACTATGTTCCCGCTTTGCGTTGCTGACCCAGCCCCTCCCCCGCAGGACTCCCAAGAGCACAAGATCAGCCTGTTTGAAGGGGCCAACTTCAAGGGCAACACGGTGGAGATCCAGGAGGACGACGTGCCCAGCCTCTGGGTCTACGGCTTCTGTGACCGCGTGGGCAGCGTGAGGGTCTCCAGCGGGACGTAAGCACCTTCCCCGTCCCCGCCCCGGCCAAACGCAGAGGGCTTCAGGGCTCCTGGGGAGGCCACGCCCCACCCTGGACTCCCAAGGGGTGCTGCCTCGCGCCAGCAGGGCGCTGTTCCCCTGGGGACCCAGCGACTTGGAGGATTCCATGTCGGGTGATGGGTTCTGAAAAGCTGGTGATGGAGAAAGGGACGTTGCTGGGTCAGAGGGGCACTAAAGGACTCCTGGGGGGCGGTCAGAGCTGGTGTGGATGCAGGTCAGCCTGGGGGCAGGGCACCGCAGGGAAGCCTGAAGCCCTTCAGCGGGGTGAGCCTGTCAGGAGAGGGTCTTGACCCCCATCGGATGTGCTGAGGGTCCCGGGGAGCCCCTGTTCCTCTCTGAGCGTCACTCTTGCCCCCTGAACAAGGGGTAGACAAGACTTCCATCTAAAAGGGAACTTTCTGCTTCAAAGTCCCAAGTGTTAAAGATTCCCAAGCCAGACACAGTGGCACTCGCCTGTCATCCCAGCCACTCCGGAGGCTGAGGCAGGAGGATCGCAAGTCCACAGCCAGCCTCAGCAAAAGTGAGGCCCTAAGCAACTTAGAGAGACCCTGTCTCTAAATAAAATACAGAATAGAGCTGGGATGGGGCTCAGGGGTCAAGAGCCCCTGAGTTCAATCCCCATCACCAAAAAAAAAAAAAGATTTCCAAACAGAGGGCCCCACAAGCCTCTGTTCATGAGAACACAGGGAAGGGACGAGGCCCAGAGAGGTCACCTTCTCCATCTCCCTGCCCTCCAGCCATCTGGCCAGGCGCTCTGGTCTCCTCTGGCAAACGTGAGCCTCCTGTCTCTCCACCTGCAGACTCTTCTCGAGTTCCCACGGTGCTCTATGGGAACTTTTTCTTGTTCGTTTCTTTTCCCTGAAATGGAACCCCGTCTCCCAAGCCACCTGAAATACACTGAGTCTCTCCAGAGAGGGGGGCACTGCGGTAAGACACGGCCCAGGGAACAGGAGCAAAGAAAGCCCGGTCCCTGCCCAGCAGGGGAGACCCCAGGTCCCCGTGAGATGGTGTCCAGAGATGCCAGGAACAGAGGGCCCAGATAAGGCACCCACGCTGCCAGAGGTCAGAGGGGGCAGGACAGTTGTGGGGACCGGGCTGTGCGAGCTGGGGGGAGGGCGGGCAGGGGTTTATGTGCAGAGGCTGAAGCTTTAGCAGACTTGAGAGGCCTCAGACATGATGATGGAAGTCAGGAATGATAATCATAAGTCTTCAGAGTGTTTACCACGGAGTAAGCCCTGGGCCGGCCCCTTTAAATGGGTAGTAATCACATCCTCATCAGCGACCAGTGAGGGAGGTGTGTCCCCACCCCCACCTCCTGCACGGTGCCATCTGCACCTGGATTCTCACAGCCTGTCAATGCAGCCTGGCTGTGTGTTCCCAGCCTCACTTATGCACAAAGGAAACCCATCTTGTGAAACCAGGCTCTCCCTCTTGTTCAGCTCAGTAGCAACCAGTCCCTAAGCCCCAGCCACACAGATTAATCCCATTCTTCCCTGAGCCCCGGGTTTCCATGTCCAGTGGATGAGTATTAGTCTCCTTATCCCCCACAGGCAATGTGCTTAGCAAACACTGTAGGTGTGGCTTCTCCATCTGACCCCAGAACACACTTCATAAACCAGGCGCCAGCAGCCAGATGCCATGGTTCATGCCTGTCATCCCCGTGGCTCGGGAGGCTGAGGCAGGAGAATCCTAAGTGGGAGGCTGAGGCAGGGGGACCGCAACTTAGACCTTAAGCAACGCAGTGAGACCCTATCTCAAAAAAAAAAAGAAAAAAGAGTTGGGGATGTAGCTCGGAAGTAAAGCACCCTTGGGTTCTGTCGCAAGGGGGCAAAATCGCAACATGAGCAGTCGAGGGGAGAAAGAAAGAGTGTCCATGCTTTATTCACTCAAATCACTCACTACAGTTTCACTCTATGGGTTCTTAATCAAGAAAACAACGATCCCTAATGCTAGGCACTGCAATAGACATGATTGATTCACAGCAAACAATTCTAGATTACTTCTAAGCACTGCAAAGCACACTGGATCGTGGCAGGCTAGTGGCAGGCATTCCCTCCGTTTGGTCAGTTCGAAAGTCTCAAGCCCGAGGCTTTGCGTCCAGCCGATGCACACTCACTCGGATCAGGTCCAGAACCCAGGCAGGCTGTTCCTGGCGTGGAGTGGCCCACCAGTTGAGGAGGGGGTCATGGGAGCAGCTGCTCTCTCACCAAGGTCCCCACGAGGCGGTAGGTAGAGTTTGAGAGCCGTGAGGATCCCGCAGAGACAAGGGATGGGTTGTCAGGTCCTCATGCGGCCTCCAGCGCGAGCCATCCTGGTTCTGGCTGCTGGATCCCTGCTCATTTGCTGTATTATTTATACTGAATTTTGGGGTGTTTTTTTGACCCCCCTTTCCATCCTTATCAACTACCAGGGATTTCTCAGTGGCATCATTGACTACCCTGAGGTCAGAAGCATCTGGTCGGTGGTCACCACCAGGGTCTTCTGGCCTTTCCCTCCTATCAGGCGAGGACAGCCTGCCCGGGCTTCACTGTCTTTATGGGGCGAGGGGAGGTGACTTGTCTGAGGCCACCCCGGAGGGCTCTGTGGGGTGCCTGGTGAGGCTGCAGGTCAAACTCGAGTTTTTAAAATGGAGTGGCTCAGGCTCAGGCCCCAGGCCATCCTCGCAGGTTCAATCCCCAGAATCCAAAAACCATGGAGCAGTCAACTAGCCACGTGCCACTCTCGGGAGGAGGGACCGGAGCCCCATCAGAGAAGGGACGTCCTTGCTTCAGGGCACACAGCAGCAAGGGGCGGGGCCGGTCGGAGGGCGGCCCGGGGCTGAGCGCGGCTCCACGCTGCCCCGCTTCCCCCGCAGCTGGGTCGGCTACCAGTATCCAGGCTACCGCGGGTACCAGTACCTCCTGGAGCCCGGCGACTTCCGCCACTGGAACGAGTGGGGCGCCTTCCAGCCGCAAATGCAGGCCGTGCGCCGCCTGCGTGACCGGCAGTGGCACCGCGAGGGCTGCTTCCCGGTGCTGGCCGCCGAGCCCCCCAAGTGAGCCCGCCCTGCACCCCTCCCGCGCCCCCCCGCCCCCGCCCCCCCCCATGTCCCCGTCGTCCCCATGCAAATAAAAGTTCCTAAAGCCGAACGTCTCCTGAGTCTGTGAGCCCAGGTGTGTGGCAAGGTCCCCTCGGTTGCTACCCGGTGGCTTCCTCTGAGTCCCAAAACAGAAAGAGCGAATGGGGCAAAGGGGTCTTGTTGGTCTGTTTTTGTGGTGCTGGGGATTGAACCCAGGGCTTTGTGCCAGGCAAGTGCTCTACCAACTGAGCCAAGTCCCCAGCCCCAAGCACAGTTCTTTCTACACATCATCCTTCAGACTACTCTAGGGGATTGGGGTTAGGATCATTCCATTTCATATGTGAAAAAAAATGAGACTCAGAGAAGGAGAGCGACTCCCCCTAAGTCACACAGCTAGCAAGCCTAGACTTGAAGCCTGGCACCAAATCTGTGTTTGCCAACTCTCGGATCTTTCGTGCACCGCCTCCTTGTTTTATTGTATTTTATTGCATCGGAATACCACCTGGTCTGCTATGTACTCGGAATTCTTATTTACACAGACTTACTGTGTTGTACCTAAATACACCGGTTCGTAAATAAAACTTTATAGCACTCCAGGAAGTAGACCATCAGTATCCGATACCAGAGATAGAAAGCAATCCTATAAATAAATCCTATAAATAAAGAAGAACTGAGTTCTCAGCAGACACCTCTGCCCACCCAAGCCCCTGAGCCGGTGCCCTGCTTGCTCCTTGGATTAGCAAGTGGAAGACACTCGCCCCTACCCCCACACCTGATTCAATCAGTGAAGATGGAAGATTGTGTTTGTGTGTCCCTTTGGTGTTGTTGAACCCTGGTCGAGGTCCCACCCGGAGCCATCTCTGTTGGAAGTCCCCACCACTGGTTATTGACTCCTGTGTCAACAGTGGACATTAGCCATGAATCCATGCAGGAAGCCTGGGGGGTGTTGCTATGGAGATCTCACAGGAGGAGGGAGTACCTAAAGGACCAAGGGAGGGGGAGCTCCCTTGGTGGAGAATGAGGAAGATGATACTCCAGGCCGAGTGAACAGCAGGGTCCTCGCTACCCCATATGACACTTCTGCACAGATGATAGAAAAGATGTCTCGAACTCAAGACATTTTACCGCCATCTGCCAGAAATTATTGGTGTGGATCTGTATTGTCTAGAACATCACTGTGGTACCTTGTACTGTGCCCAACTTGCACAGCTGTACTTGGCGGCCCTGCAGCACCATGTGTGAAAGGATGTGTGAATTCTCTTCCTTTGTTGGATGCTGGGAAGTGTCAGGCAAAGAGCTTCGGTCCCCAGGGTCTCATTCTTTCCATTGGTAAAGTAGCAGCTCAAATGTCCTTCTAGCCCCAGGACTCTGAAGCTGGGATTCTATGGTTCCAAAGCCCCACGAGTCTCTAAGACTCTGTTATTTAGCTCTAATCTTCTGTGAGTCTGGTTTTAAAGTCAAGCTACAAAAGATTCCCATCTCAAGTTTTCCCCTTTTTTTTTTTTTTTTTTTTGGTGTGTGGGGGTATTAAGGATTGATCTCAGAGGCCCTCGACCACGGAGCCCCACCCCAGCCCTATTTTGTACTTTATATTTAGAGACAGGGTCTCACTGAGTTGCTTAGTGCCTTGCTGTTGCTGAGGCTGGCTTTGAACTCGCGATCCTCCTGCCTCAGCCTCCCAAGAGCCGCTGGGAAGACAGGCGTGTGCCACCATGCCTGGCCTAGCCTGAGTTTTCTAAGGTTTTGAAGAAACAGAACCTTGTTTTTTGATCATCAGAACTTTTATTTTACACATCTTCTTTTTTAAAATATATATATTTTTTAGTTGTAGTTGGACACAATACCTTTATTTTATTTATTTGTTTTTATGCGGTGCTGAGGATGGAACCCAGCGCCTCACACATGCTAGGCCAGCACTCTACTCTGAGCCACAACCCCAGCCCCTATTTTAGACTTCTCAGAAGAACTATTTTGGACTTATTTAGACAACGCAGTTTTCTTTTCAGTGTATCAATCTGGTGGGTCCTATAAAAAGAAAATATGCAAGAAATGTCACCCTTTAAGCTAGTCCTAAGACTTCTTTGCCGTCGGAGTGCAGAGCTCGCAGATTGCTTCTACTGGGGACATCTTCATTTTCTCCCTGGCGCTCACCTGGGAAAACAGGGGCCTAGCAGCCTCGCTGGCCAAAACAAACAGCAGACAGGACGGGAGGAAGGAAGAAAGTCATTATTTTTTATTTAATGTATTGTTTTGATAGCAAGTTGACGAACACGGAACATGTTGTCGTCAAAACAGAGAACGTTTAAAATTAGAAGCAAAAATAAGCAATAAACCTGAAAGAAACCAGTGAAAAATAACACATCCAAAGGCCTCAGTGAGTGTCACCGAGGAGCAGTACCCCTGCTGTCCCTGCCACCGTCCCAGTTCCCACCAGCCCTCGAAATGGCAGCAGCTGGAAAATAGAGCCACCACGTGACCCAGCTGTACCACTCCTGGTATTTACCCTGGAGAATTAAAGTCACCTTACTATAGGGACACAAGCGTAGTGTGCGTGCACAATGGGGGCGGGGTTTTTCTGTTGTTTTTTTTATGGTACCAAAGATTGAACTCAGAGGCACTCCACTACTGAGCCCCACCCGCAGCCCTATTTTGTGTTCTATTTAGAGACAGGGTCTCACTGAGCTGCTTAGGGCCTCCCTATTGCTGAGGCTGGCTTTGAACTCATGATCCTCCTGCCTCAGCCTCCTGAGCTGCGGGGATGGCAGGTGTGCACCACTGTGCCCTGCCAGAATGGGGTTTTATTGGGCCATAAGGAAACACAAAATTAGGTCATTTGTAGCCAAATGGATGGAACTGGAGAACATGATTTTGAGTGAGATAAGTCAGAATCAGAAAATTATCTTTATGTTTTTTTTTTTTTTTCCTCATTTGTGGAAATTAAGGAGAAAAAAGGGATACCATAAAAGCAGCAGGGAGACCATTATGATGGAGAAAGAGGGCAGGGAGGGAGAGGGCAGGGAGGGGAAGGCGTCAGGGAACTGAGCAAATGATGTTTTATGTAGATGGGAGCAGGCCGCCATGAAACCCACCATCTGTATAAAATATGGGGTAATAAAAAAGG
The DNA here is from genome assembly GCF_048772815.1 of Callospermophilus lateralis. Classification (NCBI taxonomy): domain Eukaryota; kingdom Metazoa; phylum Chordata; class Mammalia; order Rodentia; family Sciuridae; genus Callospermophilus; species Callospermophilus lateralis. Next base: position 114,890,046 of record NC_135305.1, on the reverse strand, counting down.
AGGGGGCCGGGGCTCAGAGCTAGAGCGCTTACCCGGCACATGTGAGGCACAGGCTTCGATTCTCAGCACCACATAAAAAATAAAGTTATTGAAAAAAAAAAAAAAAAAAGGAGATACATTAGAAAAAAGAAATATGGGACCAGCTCCCCACCTGAAGGCGAGCTACAGAAACCCAAAATCAGTGGCATTCTTGCCGTAAACTAGAACTCCCAGTTTCGATTCCATCAGGTGTTCAACCAAAAACAAATAAAGGGCTGTCGGGGGAGATCTTGGAGGAACAGCTGGGATTGCAGGTGCCCACATGTCCCCCTTCTTGGGAGCTTCACCACGGTGGTGGTTTTGCCCGGGGCAGGGACTTTGCCCTGGACACCGGCCTCAGAGCTCCCTGCTGCCATGTCTCAAGGCTCTCATCCCAGGTCCCAGATCTTTGAGTGACAGGCCTCTGGGAGGACAAAGCATCGGAGTTACAGGACATCCGTTCCTACCCATGGTAAGAGAAGGCCACTCACAGTCTTTCAGGCACTGAGGTATGACCCAAGGACAGTGTGTGCCTAGGCTACGGGGACAAGGGGACCCCTCCCGAAGAGATCAGAGGCACTGACCACTGCTGAACAGACAGTGGATGCTGATGGACACACAGCAGCTGAGTTTCAGGGGAAATCCGTGGTTCTAAAGGGATGGGCATCTTGACACCCTTTCCCCTGGGGCTGATACCCAGGATCCAAGAGTAACAACCTGGCTATCCAGCTAGGAACAGAGAGTCCACCTCCCTCTCCCCTCACCTCCTGCCCACTGTGGAGTCACCTCCTGCAGCCAATGTGCTGGAAACGGGGAAAGAGGCCCAAGTTCAGATTCCTGATGGAGCCTCTGTTTTTCCACCTGTTTGATGGAAGAGATGGTCATAAATCCTCAGAAGCACGCGGAGAAGAGTCAGTGATCAAGTTGACCGTAACACCCAAGAGTCAAGTGCACAGTAACTGGAGAAAGCAAGTGTAGTTACTGAAACAGCATCTACATCATCTTCTCGAATATCCGAGCCGGGACGAGTTTTAGAACTGATGTGTTTTCTGCTACAGTGATTCTTCATGCCTTTGACAGATACTGATCCAGGACCTTCTAAGTGCCAAGCGCTTCTAAGTGTCTGCGATCTGGAGAAACAGGTTGGGGGAGAGGACGGAGGAGGCCCCCATTCTGGGTGTTGCCGGGCTGGCGATGCAGACAGGAAGGAGCTCTTTCATCTTCCTTGAAGTCACATCAAATTCCTGGACTGTGTGGTCCAGGGTCTGATCCATGTGTGAGTGGGGGAGGTTAGGGTTCCTCAGGGAGTTGACAGGCAGATTGAGTCCTGCATGGTGGGCTGAGCTGGAGGTCTGGGAGGAGAAGCCCCAACTCAGACATCAAAGAGCCATTCTGGTCCACCTTTCTTTGCCCCGATGCTGACGGCTGCCCGTTCTGTCTTCCAGACATCTCTGGAACTAGAACACTTCAATCCCTCCCTGGGCTGGCTAACCTGCCCTGGATTCTTTCTTTCTTATTTATTTATTTGCTACTGGTGATTGAACACAGGGGCACTTGACCACGGAGCCAGGGAGCCACAATTCCCAGTCCTATTTTGTGTTTTTATTGAGAGACAGGGTGTCACTGAGTTGCTCAGCGCCTCACTGTTGCTGAGGCTGGCTTTGAACTCGAGATCTTCCTGCCTCAGCCTCCTGAATTGCTGGGATTACAAGCATGCATCTCCACTCCCGACTGCCCTGGATTATTTCAACAACCTCCCAAATCATCTCCCTGTCTGCTTCTCCATGCAGCAGACAGAGGGATCTTTGCAGAAAGCACAGCTAACCACACCCTTCCCTAGGAACTCCTTCCCTTGTCTCTCTAGGCTGCAAGATAAAGCCCTAATTCCTTCCCCTGCCCATGAAGCCTTGCGGCATCCAGCTGTGCAGACCCCTCTGATCTCTTTTCACCTCTACCGCATCCTGTCCACTCTGCACTTCCTGCAAGTCCTCCTGCTCACCTCCTTCCTGCGATGCCTTTGCACCTGCATCTATCCACCCACACCCAAGCTCAGGCGTCAGTTTAAACACCCCTGGCCCCTTCTCCCTGGATTAGGTCCCCCGGCTCCAGCCTCGACTGGTGCACATACTCACTTTACTGGGATGTCTTGCTGGAGGATCCAGTTTCCCCCATTTGGTGGCAGGGCTGCACTCCCCTTGTTATCTGCTGAATTTCAGCTCCAGCATCCAGGCGACCAGCAAATGCTGTTACTGCAGTGCTATTAAACAAACACCCTCATTCTGACCACTTTTCTTTGATCTCCATTTCTTTACCCACAAAGCAACATGATAAAAGGTTCCCTGTTAGTTTTTAAGGTGTGTGCCCATCGATCAGGCACAGGAAGTTGCTAATATGCTCTCAATAAATACTATATGATGTTGTTTTTATTGATTCCAGACCAATAATGACCTGCTCCCTGGAGGCAGTGGATTTCATTTTGTCAACCTGAGCAACTCCTACACGGCAGGCGCGCTGTTTATGGGAGACAGGAATGACTTTGGACACATGGTCAAATTACTATCTGTGTGCCTTGATTTTGTGTATGCATGTGTGTACATGTTTGCTGTTGTAATTATCACAGAAATTCACTTTAGGTAATATACACATATATGCTTATGGTAAAAAAAAAAAAGTTAAAAGAGAAGAAAGGTCTACGGTGACAAATTAGTATGTATCCCTTTCTCTCCTTTCATCAGGCATTCAGTGGATATACATATAATGCATAGACAAGTCTATTGTTTTCTCCATTTTGCAGATGGAAACAGACACAGGAGTTATAGATCTTAGGCTCAATTGTGATTTACTAGCCTGGATTTATTTTTTATTTTATTTTATTTTATTTTTTATTTTGAATTTTTAACATTTATTTTCTTTGTTTGTATGTGGTGCTGAGGATCGAACCCGGGCCGCACGCATGCCAGGAAAGCGCGCTACCGCTTGAGCCACATCCCCAGCCCGATGGATTTTTTTTTTTTTAAACCAGGGATTAAACCCAGGGGACTTAACCACTGAGCCTCATTCTAGCCCTTTCATTGTTATTTTTTATTTTGAGACAGGTTTTCTCTAAGTTGCTTAGGGCCTAGCTAAGTTGCTGAGGCCAGTTTTGAACTTGTAGTCTTCCTCCCTCTGCCCAGCCGCTGGGATTACAGGCGTGCCCCACCTCGCCTGGCAAGCCACGAGTTTTATTTCATTCTTGCTGTCAGAGTTTCTTGAACTCTTGCACTATTTATGTTTTAGGCTGGATAGTTCTATGTGTGTGTGTGTGTGTGTGTGTGGTGGGGGGCTGTCTTATGCACTGTAGAAACCCAGGCTTTCTTTCCTCTCCAAGTCAGTAGTCCCCCTTGCCACATCTCCACTTGCAACACCCCAAATTTGCCAACTCTTGGGGCGAGGGTGGGGCGGGAGGATGTTTGGGTAACCACTGATGCTATGACTACTCCTCTGAACCCGACCTCTTTTATTTCTGTTTTACACAAACAGCGGCACAAACGCACCCTGTCTGGCTCTAGTGTTTTCCTCGACATCACTTTTTGGTGATCCTTCCCCGTCGCTGCGAGGTGGAGGCGCTGAGATGGCTGCAGACGCAACAGCTTGCAGACCGGCTCCCGGACCGAGAGGCCAGAGGCCCGCCCCTGACCCGCCTCTGCTCTACGCGCGCTCGGGAGGCGGGGTTGGGGCGTGGCTTGGACGTAGGCGGGGCCGCGATGGGACCGCCCCTCGTGGCGTCACGGCGCCGCGGCCCCGCCCCGCGCGGGCGCCAGCCCCTCCCCGGCGGGGCGGCTGGCGAGCGGGAGAGCGCGGCCGCGGCGCGGCGTTTGGCACGGTAGGTGGTCCGGGGCGGCTCCGGGGGCCTGGGCTGCAGCGGGGCGCGGGCGGGTCGGCCTTGGGCTCGGGAGCCCCGTCCCCGCGGCTTCCTCGGGGCCCCGCTCGCTGCGGGGCTCGGGGCTGCGAGCCGGGAGGCGGCAGCGCGGGCGCGCGGGCGTCCGAGGCTCCGCACCCGCCCGGCTCCCCGAGCGCCTCCCGCGGGGCGCGGCACACGCGGGCCCAGGCGACCGCGCCCCCGCCCCGGAGAGACCGGGAGACGCTCAGCTCCGTGTGTGCGCCGGAGGGCGGGCGCGACAGTGGCGTGTCACCGCCTTCGGAGTCCCCAGCCCCGCCCCGGCGCGCGGGGACCCCCAGGCGGCCGCCGGGGCGCGTGGAAGTTAACTTGCGGCCGCCGAGTAGCGCGGCGGGGCAGAAGTGGAGGCGCGCGGGGGCGGAAATTGCTGGCTGGGAGCGGAGCGCCGAGCTCGGGACGGGGAGCCCTGGTGGACTCGGAGGTCACTCGCGCGGAGGGGGCGCCGAACTTGGCCGGAGGATCCCACCCCATCCCACTCCCGGGAAGCCTCTCCCTCTTGTTGTGAGCCGGACTGAGGTGCTTCCTGAAGGCGGGATTGGCGGCAGAGCAAGGGGGACACGGTCACCAAGGCTGGCATGCCTGACCTGGCAAAGTCATTTATTATGTGAGCAGAGATCAAGTCTGACTTTCCCACTCAGAGGCCCATCCCCTCGAGGGAGGATGGAATCCTTAAATGGCACTATACCTATCACTGTGCCCCATCCCGTTTTACAGATGGGGAAACCAAGGCTTGGGAAGGTCACATGATTGTAGCCCTAGGACTCAGAGGTAGGATAGAGAGAGGTGAGGGTCACCTGCCGCCTCCTGACTTCCTGTGCTGTAGGGATGTTGGGAAGGGGCTGGCGAACTCCTCCTCATCCTTCAGAAGCCCCCTTGGACAGCACCGCCTCCTGGAAGTCTCCTCTGGCTGTGCCCTGACATGTGCTTCCCGCTTTGAACCCCATCTGCATAGAGGCAGCACATCCCTTCCCTCCTTATCAGCTCCTTTGTGAGTCTCTTCTGGACTGGGCTGCAAACCCCCTTCCTGTCTCCTGTCCCACATGCCTTTCATTTCAGCAGGGTGGCCTGATGGTTAGGCCAGACCTCTGAGTTTGGACAGATCCAGGTGTGAAAACCTGGTCTGGTAGTGATGTGGCCTGGGTGAGTCATCCCCGTCCCCAGCCTCGGTTTCCATGAGTGCAAAATTGGGTTTGTTGCCTCTTCTAAAGGAATTGTCCCCTCGTTTGTGCATCATTCCCCCCATCAAACCCCAATTGTGCTTTTATTTGCTTGATATATATAATACATACCATACAGTCCACGCTTTTCAGTTATGTACTTGGCAGGTTTTAGGATATTCACGGAGTTGTGCAACCATCACCACCATGTTATTTAACTACAGTCTCATCATCCCCAAAAGAAATGCTCTGCTCATCTGTCCTTATCTCTGGCAGCACCATCATTCTCTGTCTGAATTTGCCTGTGCTGGACATTCCCTATAGATGGAGTGAACACTGTGTGGCCTTTTGGGATGGGTGCTTTCCACTTGGGATAATGTTTCCAAGGCTTATCCCATTGTGGCACTTAGCAGTACTTCATTGCTTTTCTTGTTTTAGTACTTTGTTGCTTTTCATGGCTGTATGATATTTCATCATGTTGCTATTACCACCTTTTATTTGTCCCTTTATCGGTTAATAGACAGTTGGGTTGTTCAAAGCTGCTGTGAACATTCATGGACAAGTCATGGTGTGTACATGTTTTTAATCCTCTTGGGTATCTATACCTCAGAGTGGAATTGCTAGGTCATAGGGTGACTGACCTTTTGAGGGGCAGCCACACTTTTTCCAAAATGACTGTACCATTTTACATTCTTTCCAGCAGCACACGAAGTTTCTGAGAATCTTAAATAAATTTAGTCTCTTAAGCAGTCAGAATCCTTGACATTACTGACTTTGATGTGTTAGTTATAAATTATTTTCTAATTCACATTCCATTAAGTGCCTCATTAGCAGGATGAGGGATGTCCTGCCTGTCACCCAGAATGTGGGCCTGATGTGTGGCTGAAGCCTGTGCAGAGAGATTAAGTGAGATAAGTGTGGGCTCCCATTCCTCCCAGTTAGAGCCAGTGTTGCTCATTCTCGGGGAGGGAGCGAGGGCCTGGGGTACACCGTGGGAGGGGGGTGAGGGAACATGGGAACCGCTCAGATCTCTTCTCTCCCGGTCATCCCGGCATCCCGGGGTCCCCCAACAGCTGAGGCTTATGGAGACCGGGAGACCCTTGGTGGGTTTCCTAGCCTGTCATCTAAGTCCTGTCTCTCGGCCCTGAAGTCAAGCCTGGTCCTGCCTGTATCATAGGTGGACCCCCGTGCTCACTCTGAACGTGACTCCCCCGTTGGCCACAGGAGGTGGCCCCCATGAGGGGCCCACGTCTTGTTTCTAGAGGTGCCACCTCAGGCTGGAGATGAGCAGTTCCAGACACGTGTGTGGGTGCCGGCCCCACAGACCCCCCTCCTCCGCTCTCAGGGCATCTGTTCCCCACCAGTCCCTGTGCTCTTCCCGTCACGGGAGGCGAGGAAGGGTTCAGGTCAGACTCTGCGTTTTCATGGAGGAACTAAGTTTCTGAAGGTGGTCAGTTCTCCTGAGGGTCACCCTGCTGTCAGCCGAGTCAGTCGCTTAAGCCAACACCCCTGTTCACCATCCAGGTTCCCAGCAGCCAGCCGGGTATTGGGGAGGGACACCGTGTCCACACTGCCTGCTTGTATTCAGCTCTGCAGTCTTGCCCTTTTGGAATCCTCAATTCCTGAACATTATTAAGAAAACGATTGCTGGGCGCGATGGCACAGGCCTGTCATCCCAGCAGCTCAGGAGGCTGAGGCAGGAGGATCACGAGTTCAAAGCCAGCCTCAGCAAACGCGAAGCACTAAGCAACTCAGTGAGACCCTGTCTCTAAATAAAATACAGAATAGGGCTGGGGATGGGGCTCAGTGGTTGAGGCCCCCGAGTTCAATCCCGGGTACCAAAATAATAATAATAATAATAATAATCAAGCCAGTTGTGGTGGTGCACACCTGTAATCCCAGCAGCTATGGAGGCTGAGGCAGGAGGCTCCCAAGTTCAAGGCCAGCTGCAGAAACTTTGTGAGACCCTGTCTCAAAAAATAAAAAGGGTTAGGGAATGTAGCTCAGTGATAAAATGCCCTTGGGTTAAATCTTCAGTACCGAAAGAAAGAGAGCCATGTAGAATCTAGGGAGATGACAGTGAGGACGCCCTGGGCAAGGGACTGCCTCTCTCTGGGCCTCAGTGTGCCCACTGGGCACGGGCCTATTAGCGCTCAGATGTGAGGTGCCTGAGGACTAGGAAGGCCGGCCAAGTGCACTGTCTGTGTGGCTCTGCACACGAATTTGGAGTAAATGCACTAGGTCCAGTACGGCTCAGCCAGGTTTAGTGATCAGAATGTGCCTTTCTGGGTTTCCGGTGTGGCTTGGTGGCTTTCGCTGGCCATGTGGCATTGCGGAGGCTCCCTGGGAGGCAGTAGCCCCTGGCTGGCCCTCTTGCTGCCTGTTCCTGCTGCCCGCAGGTCCCTTGCTGTGTGCAGACACATCCTCCCTCCTGGGCGGTTCCAGAGGTCCCAGGGGCCCCCCTGCTCGTCCCCTCCTAGGTCTCCCGCACCCCGGGCTGCAACCTGGGGAGGATCATGGGGGTGATTCATCCCGAGCAGCCCGAGAGCTGGACCAGGCCCCAGCAACTGCAGGGGAGGGCTGGGAGGGCTGTGCCCCTGCGCCCGGGAGCGTCTGGGCTGCTGGCCTCAGGGGACGCCTCATCCGATCCTGCCTGCTCTAGTGGCAGGCGGCCAGCCCGTCTGCCAAGTGAATTCTTGCATCGACCAGACTTTTGACCCAGGCTGCTGCTGTGGCCAGAGAGCGAGCAGGGTGGGTGGTATTCAAGGGGATGCAGGCCTGTGTTAGAACCTGCTGCTCCGCTCAGGAGCCCGCGTCCCGCTGGGGACCCCATTGTTCTCTGCAAAATAGAGGTACCAGTACCTCCTGGGGATGTGGGATGGGAGCAGACTGTGGCAAAGCGCTTACTCTGATGCCAGGAGGAAGCTAAGGCCCTGGGGTCGGGCAGGCTCTTTGGAATCTTGAGCCTGTCCTTTTTGAGCCTCAGCTTCCCGCCTGTCAAAAGGCAGCTTCTATCACAGGGCTCGCTGGGTGCCAGGCGCTGGCCTAGGCACTGGGGTATTTTGTTTAGTTCTCCCAGCAGTCCTCTGAGACGAACAGACTGAGGCACAGAGAGGTTAAGTGATTGGCACCAGGTCACCCAGCTGGGAGTGAGAGAGGATTTGGAAGCAAAGTCTGTCGGGTTGACCCATCATAAGGCCCAGTATGTAGAAACCATCCGTAAACGTCAGTGGTTGTTATATTATTTATTGATGTTCTTCTGCTCCCTGTCCGTCTGTCTGTCTTCACCCCCCCATGCTCCCCCTCCCCACACTGCTGGAATCAATCAAGGCCTCACTCTTCCTTCCAACCCCCCCCCCCACCGTGGGACCTGAGCAAGGTGCTTCCTCCTCTGAACCTCAGTTTCCCTACCTGCGAATTGGTTGCTTTGGCCTGCAGCGTGGCTCTTGTCCAGCTGTATGTCCGCCCCCCTCCACAGTCCCTGTCCTTCCTTATTGTCACATGCATGGCGGTGGCCCCAGGGCCCTCTGGCCTGATAGGGATCTTCAGGGCTCTGAGATGGCCTGGGGCCCGCCTGAGGTCACTGCCACAGGCTCCAGTGCTTTCAAAACAACTTTTTTTTTTTTTTTTTTTAATCACCAATTTTGATTTTTTCCCAGAGCGCCTTTCCTCAGCCCTTCCTGGGCCCCGAGGTTGTCAGGCCTGCCGATGCTCCATCTGCCACTGTGAGCCCCTCAGGTGGCAGCCTGTCCCCTTCCCAGGCTCTCTGGGTCCCAGGGTCCCACCTTCCCTGGTCCAGGTCCCCGCCTCACTCACAGGGAGATATTTGGGGCCTGCTGAAGCTCCTCGCGGTCTCAGCAGCCGGCGTGTGCGATCCCATCTGTCCCACCCGCACAGCCACCAGGACACTGTCCCCTCCCCTGCTCTGTCCTCACAAGCCAGCCGTGGGAGGCGTTTGTCACCCACCTGCCCATTTCCCAGAAGCCGAGGCTGGGGGTGAGCAGTCAGGTCACTTTCCTGGGGTCACCCAGGCCCGTTGGGACAGCACCTGGATGCTCCCCCTCCCCACATTTGTGTGCACACCATCATAAGGCCGTTAGGTAGGACCGTGTCACACACTCCGACACCTACATGCACGCAGGGTCACAATGTGATTGGCCACTGTCACTCCCTGCGCTGCCCTTCCCTCCTGGCCTCCTGCGCCCTGGTCCCTTTCCTCGTTCTGCTGACCTCCCCTGGATTTCCGTGAGATCCCCACTTTTCCTCCTTCCTCTCAAGCTCCCGCCTGTGAGAGAAAACACGTGACCCTTGGCCTTCCGAGCTGGGCTCGGTTCACGCGGGTGTTCTCCAGTGCCATCCAGTGCCATCCGTTTTCCTCTGTGGCTGGACCACACTCCAGAGTGACGTAGACCACGTTTTCTTTATCCGTCGTCCACGGATGGCCACCAGCTGCTTCCGCACTTTGGCTGCTGTGAACAGCAGCACCGGGTTCTGACCCCAGCACCGGCTCCAGCGGCTGCCCGCCTGTGGGCACCTGCACACGTCCGTCCTGTAGCTCCGCAGCAGTGACACCCTCTGTAGTGTGAGCGCTCCCTGCCGTGCCCCGTGCACCTGGCACTAGGCTTGGACACCAGGCATTCGGCAGGGCTTGTGGGTCAGGCCGTGGGTGGGGTTCCAGCCACAGGCTGGGGTGTGCGACTGAGGCGGCCGTGGGGTCGCGGTCTTCTGGAGTAGTGTCCAGAAGAGGCTGAGTGGCGAGGAGAACGGGGACCACACTCCTGTTGATCCAGGAAGCTGGGTCTACAGCCTCTCAAATCTTCATGTGCGCACAAAACTCCTTTTTTGGGTGATCTTTTATGGTGCCGGTTCTGAATAGTAGGTTTGGAGCCAGGCTGAAGCTCAAGTTTCCAGGAGCCCCTGTTCCTGTTTGTCTGAAGTCCACATTTGAAACAGGACCTAGGTTAGAAATCGATGGGTTTCCCCCTTCTGTTTTTATAAATAAAGTTTTATTGGAACCCAGCCATGCTTGTTTGTGACATTTTCCCTTTGGCTGCTTTTGTGCTACGACAGCACAATTGAATACACCAGTCCTCCCATCTGTGGTGGTTTCATTTTCTGTGGTTTCTGTTACCCTGTGTCAACCATGGTCTGAAAATACCAAATGGAAAATTCCAGAAATAAACACTGTAAGTTTAAATCATGCACCTCCTGAGTAGTATGATGAAAACATGTGCCCTCAGGACATGAATCATCCCTTTGTGCAGTGTATCCACGCTGTATATGCTGCCTGCCCATTAGCTACTTGGTAGGCATCTCAGCTATTCAGTGCACTGTCCAGGTATCACAGTGTTTCTGTTCACGCAACCCTTGTTTTACGTGGTGATAGCCCCTCAGCACAGACTTTCATTACAGCAGGTTGTTCTATTTGATTATCAGTCATTATCAATCTACTGGGCCTAATTCATAAGCTGAACTTTATCCCACGTACATGTATATATATAGGAAAAAACACACTGTGTATAGGATTTGGTACTAGCCACAGCTGGCATCCACTGAGAGTCTTGGAACATATTCCCTTACAAATAAGGCGGGGAGCTACCCGAGTTATAATAGAGACCATCAAATGCATAAACTGAAAATATTTACTGCCTGGCCTTATGCAGAAAAGGTCTGCCAGCCCTTGTTCTGACCATCTCTAAGTTTCTTCAGGCTGTGGAATGCTGTGGCTGGGTGGATCTTCAGTGGTGGCGTCAGTGTGTGAGTGTCTCCTGGGTGCTCAGGTCCTCAGGGGTCTTCCTGAGCTCGCGGTGGCTCTCTGTCCGCTGCCAGGTGGGAGCGCCAGGAGTGGTCACTGGCTCAGAGCCCAGGGACCATGGAGTGGCTGAGGCTGCCCTGGGCCAGGCCTCTGATTTGCGTTGGGCAGGAGCTTCCACCAGGAATATTTTCAGAACCCAGAGGGGGTTTGGTTTCCTGTTTGAGAGCAGGTGCCCTGAGCCTCTGCACTCACCCATTGGCTCAGTTAGGCCACAGGGCTCCTCACAGACCGCCCTGGGAGCCTGGGGACCGAGCTGTGTCCTGAGAAGATGTGGGGCTTGTAGCCGGTCCCGCCCTGCCGTGTGGATGGGAGCTGTCACAGAGGGCTTCCTGGAGGTGGCTGCCGAGCGTGCGGGGAGGGCTTGGTGGGGGAGAGGAGGGCAGGCAGGGCTCTTCAGAGGGAGGGGACACAGGCCCGGGCGTTGGGGGATGTGGGGCAGCGGGGCCTGGTGGGTCTCGCAGAGTTCTGGTGGCGGGCATCAGAACTAGAGGCCAGGGAGCCCAAGCCACCGCAGAGCTGCCAGTGCCAGGCCAGGCCAGGCCTGGGGTTTGCCTTGGCGGCGCCTCTTGCCCTGTGAAGTGTGAGATCCCAGGAAGAGTCCCCCCCCCCGTCCCCCCCCCTTCCTTGGGGATCATTTGTGGTGACTTTTTAATTAGGGCCCTTTGTTTTCTTTGAAGCCAGTGGTTTAGGGTGTCCTTTGGAAATCTGTTTTAGAAATAGGGGTCCACTTAACAAAGCAAATAGGAGCCCCAGGGTCTGGAGGCAGCTGGCTCTCAGGGTGGTCCTGGGGAGCCTGAGGCAGGGGTGGGGCCAGCGGGACCTGGCTCTGGATGTCCCGCCCCCTGAGCCCAGGAGCCTGGAGTGGGGACAGGGGTCCTGTTTCTTCTGTCCATCTGTCACCCTCTCCTCTCCACCTCTGTCCCCCGTTTGTCTCTGTTGGCCTTCATCCCTGTCATGCCCTGGTGCTGTCACCCGTCTGTCTTCCTGGCCTGTCCCTCTCATCTGTCTCGCGGCTCCCCTCCCACATCTGTCCCCATCTCTGTCCCTCCCTGTCCCTCCTCTCCTTCCTCCCCACCCGCCACTTCCCCTTCCTCCCACCCCAGCCCGTTAGACACCCACCCTTCCCACTTCCGTTAGCTCCTGAGTGACATCCGGTCACAGCCCCATGCAGGCCCTCACGTGTCCAGGATGGTCAGGTGCCCTGGGGGTGCGGGAGGAGGCAGCGAGGCGAGGCCCAGGTGAAGGCTGGGGCGGAGGAGGCCCTGGTTCTGCCTCCCCTGCCCCGGCCTCCCTCCCCCCTCCTGCCCCCGGGCTCTGGGGAGGAAGAGGAAGCCCAGGGGGCAGTAGAGGACGGCTGCCAGGTTTGGTCTGAGGCTCTGGCCCAGCCACACTTGCAGGGTGGCCCTGTGTGGCCAGGGAGTCCCCAGGGCCCCTGGATTGCGTGCCTTTTTATTGGCTAAGATATTTTGGGGGAACAGGGTGGAAAGGGGGCCCAGCTCCTTCCTTTTGCAGGTGGAAAGCTAAGGCCCCGAGATGCCGGCCCTGCCCGAGCCCCGCGCCCAGAGCCCGCTGGGACGTGGGGTTTCCCTCACTGGTGCCAGCTGGGCACCTACGTCCTGCCCCTGGGTTCGAGTCTGGGTCTTGCCATTAAGCGGGGCCTGGCCTTTGGCCATTTTGATTTCTTTGCATCTTTTTTTTTTTAATATTCTATTTTTAGCTGTAGTGGGACACAATACCTTTATTTAATTCATTTATTTCACATGGTGCTGAGGATGGAGCCCAGGGCCTCGCAGTGCCCAGCGTTGCTCTCCCGCTAGCCCCCGCCCAGCCCTGCGTCTTTGTTTTAAATGGACGTCACCGTTGCTCCATGACTTCATCTCTGGTCCTCAGTTTCCTCGCCTGGAAAACAGGGACCATCTGTGGGGTCTTGTGAGGACCCATCCGGGTCTCATGCTGCACCTAGGGAGCGCCCTGTGTTTGCAGGGCACTAGAATATAGCAGTGAGCAAGATGGACCCTGTCCCTACCTTAGGGAGCTGACCGTGAGGGACACAGATGGGTGTGAAGAGGAAGTGTGCGATAGGTAGTGTCATTGTCCCTGGTGGAGGGACAATGGGGAGGGAAAGGAGGTGGCCGTGGGGGGCGCTGGTCATGGTCTTGCAAGTCGGAGCCCTTGCTGTTCAGTGACCTAACCATCAGGGTGGGCGACAGGAGGGGGCCTGGGGTGGAGCAGTGGTGTCAGCAATCGCCCAGGGACCAGCAGACCTTGGTGTCAGGTCAAGGTCACCGCAGCTGACGCCCACACCCTGCAGGGCTTCCTGGGTGCAGCTTCCTGTCTCCCTAGGGAGGCCCTCCCTCCCCTGGGCAGGAACAATCCGAGGAGGGAAGGCTCATGTGGGGTCCACCTTCCCGAGTCCCAGTCCATAGACGGCTGATCCCATGCCCTGGGCCCCGGGCGCGCGGTGCATCGCGGGGAGGGTCCCCGAGGGGAGAGCCGCTGCCCTCTGTGCTCAGGGGGTCAGGAAGCGGAGGGTGGGAATGGGGGCTCTTCCGGGGGCGCCCGCTGCTGCAGGCCCCACCCCGTCAACCTGGGATGCGCTGATGGGGTGACAGCTGCACCAATCAAGTCACTTCCTGTCAACAGGAGCCTCTGGGGCCACTTCATACCTAAACCATGACACTGACCACCCAGAAGCCCGTGGCTGGAAGCCCTCCCCAGGTGGGTGGGAAAGGACGGCGCCCGCTGGCTGCTCCCACACCAGAGGGTGGCAGCCCAGGTCCTGGTGGGACGTCCCCGTGTGGCCCTCCCTGCAGGAGCAGAGGTCTCTGTCCTCCCTCGGGTTCTGCTCCCTGGGACCCCCTTCACGTCGGACTGGGCACACGGAGAGCCCAGGAGAGAGGCAGTGAGGACTCCAGGGGAGTGGGGCCGTGCCTGCCCCGCAGCCTCTCGCGTGCCTCTGGCCACTCCTGAGCAGACGGCGCCTTCAGGAGTCTGTCTGTCTTCTTGATGCTCTCGGGACCCACCCGGGACAGGGACAGGGACAGGAGGCTTGAGGGGGTGGGAAGAAAGTGGCCTCTGGGTCAGACACGCGGGGACCCCGGGGGGCGGGGGAGGCTTCCTCTCTCCTCAGCTTCCTGCCCACAAAGCAGGGACCATCTTGGCCACCTTCTCGTGGACGTGGTGAACGTCACAGATGCCACCACCGTGTGGCCCCTGACTCCTGTGGACGCTCAGTCCTCCCCAGCAGAGCGGCTTCTGTCGTTCTTTCTCGTTCCACAGATGAGGAAACCGAGGTGCAGACAAGCGCAGGGACCTTCCTCGTAGCAGCTGCCTCTGGGCAGAGACCAGGCAACTGTGGACTCGGCTTCCCCGCGGGAGGCCAGGCGCTGAAGGCCCCGAGCCGAGCCGTCCATCTGTCCCTGCCTCCCGCTCCCCGGGGCGCCTCTGTGGTTTGTTCTTATTCCGAGCAGCTCTTGAAATCTTTGAGAATCTTGCTTTTCCTGTTTCCAGGAGCAAATGAGGAGGAAGAGGGCCCCTGGTTTGTGGGGGCGGGGGTGGAGGGGAAGACGCCTGCGGCAGGATCCTGGGGCCCCAGGGGTGCTACCCCAGGAGTGGGACCGACAAATCACACCTGAGTCCTGTCCCCCTCGATAGGAAACCCCAGACACCACTGGAGGATAGTCTAATGCCCCTGGCACAGACCACAGAAAAGGTGGCCCCTTTGGGAGTGCTGTATCCAGCAAGTATCTATTACTTGCTCACTTTCTTGGCCAAGCTTTTCACCTTCTGGTCCTGAGCCCTTGAAAACCAGCCACAGCAGAGAAGTGGGTGCGCATGTAATAAAAAAAAATCCATAAACTGCCATTGGGGGAGGGGGAGGAGGAAGTTAGCCAAAGATTTTCTAAGCCAAAAAATATCCAGTAACCTTCTGACCTTTTTGTAAAAAGATTCTGGAGTCAGTTTTGAAACTCAAATTCACTTCCTTAGGGCAGGACTGACAGTGCTAGCTGACCCCAGCCATTGCCCCGATTCTTCCAAGAAGACTGAGCTTTGTCAGGGCTGGTTTTTGTGAAAATCATGCTGGGGCCTGGGAGAAGACCTTTTAAGTGGTAAACATGCTCAAATCAGTAAGAACCTACTATGTGCCTGGATTAGTCAGGCTGTGAGGAGAGGTAGCCTAGTTCAAGACAACTTAAGATAGAAAAGAAAACAATTCATTGGTTCTAATAAATGGAAAGTCCAAAGGCATTTCACCTTCAGGGATAGCTGTATCAAGGTGCTCCTGTGTATACTGTCTCTGATGGGCGTTTTTCCATGGTAGTTTTATTCTCAGGAATGCTCTGCAGTGGGAGGATCCGCAGAGGAGGATGAGGAGGATGTGACTTTTGTGTTCATAAGGTCACTCTGGCTGCGCATTGAGGAGACAGGGAGAATCAGGAGGCCAGCGAGGAGTCAGTGTAAACCGCTGCAGGCGCACAGTTTAGCCGGCTCTACTCGAGGAAAGCCGTTCTCTCAGTCTTTCTTGAAAGTTCCGATAATCATGATTGCCCACTTGTGCTCATCTGTGTGTCCGAGCCTCTAACCAGCCAGGCCTCAGCACGGCTCACAGAAACTGACCCAAGAAGACTGGAGAGTGTGTCCTGCCCAGGCAGGTGACAGGCCCGCAGCAGAGGTGCAGTAGAAAGGAGAGCCCAGGCAGGAGCTGGCGTCCTTGAGGCACTGTCCTGCTCGGATGTGCTGTCAAGGTCCTAGGTATGGTTCGCTGCTCTCCGTGTCACAGATGAGGAAAATGAGGACCAGAGAGGTTAAGTGGCCTGACTAAGATCACAGAGCTATTAGGTGGGGAATCCAGTCTCGGGTCTGTTTTCCCATAAGATCCACTCTCTTTCCACCACTCCCTGATATCTGCAGAAGCTTGGGGATCAGTGAGGCAGCCCCCCAGATAAAATGAATGCTTATGGGTGTGCTGGGCTGGGGAATGTGGGAGTCCAAGGAAAGAAACCTGGAAAAAGGACCATGCAGCCCCCGGCCAATGAGAACCACAGTCCAGGGAAGCCAAGGGCAGACTGCAGTCACCATGGAGGATGGCAAAGGGTAGGCAAGGGGACACCGGCAAGGGTTGCTTAATCTAGCTGGGGTCGAGGGAGGCTTCCTGGAGAAGAGGAGGCTTGAGGAGATGGCAAGCACCCCAAGATAAGGCTGGGGGGAGGTTGTATACAGTAGACTGGGACTTCTGATTAGCAGAGATAGAATCCCAGCTTCTGTGGAATCAGTGCAAAAAGTAAATCTATTTGCTTCCTATAATAAAACATCCAGGGATGGTGTCAGGTATGGCTGGATCCAGGGGCCCACCCAGCGTCAGGGATTTCTGTCTCTGTCTGCTTTCTGGCTTGGCTCTGTTCTCAGGCAGGAATGGATTAGAGCTGGCCCCAGGTCTTCAGTTCTGTCACCTTGCTCAGCCACCCGACGAGGTCCTGGGACAGTCTTCAGGCTGCTTTCATGGACTTCACTGGGGCCATACTTATCCATTCCTGGGAGTGTGCTTGGCCAGGCCCGGGTCACGAGTCCACACCTGGAGTCCAAAGTGGACTGAAACCAGGGTAGGAAACCCTGGGCTGCGGTAGAAGGTCCTTCAGGCGGGGTCAGAGGCCGTGGGGCCCTAACCCGCGGCCTGAGGAGCTGGGTCCTGGAGAGGGAGCAGCTCAGAGCTGAGCCGGGCCGGGAGGGCTGACCGCTCCGGAGAGAGGCGGGGGCCAAGGGACAGTCCTGGGAGGAGGGCGCGGTTCTCATGTTCATAAGGTCACTCTGGCTGCGCCCGGGACATGGACTGAGGCGACGGGGAGAATCAGGGAGGCCAGCGGGGAGTCGGTGGGCACCGGACACCCCGCAGTGAGGCTGGAGGGGAGGTCCCCCGGGCGCCGCTGCTCGACTGGGAAGGGGAGGAAGAGGGACCGAGCTGCCTTGGGGAGGTGGCCTGAGCAGGACGGTGGAGGAGGCTGCAGCTGCAGGGACCCAAGGGGGCGCCAAGAGCGGCGGTCCACCCCTGAGGCTGGAGTTGGCCCCGGTGGTCACCTGCAGGGAGCCTCCGTGGACCCCGGGGCTGGTGGGCAGGGGCAGCCGGGCCAGGAGCAGAGGCCGGAGCTGCAGGGCCACCCCCGAGCGGAGAGGCCGGCGGGCCCACGCCAGGGAAAAGCCCGTCAGGGTTCCTGAGGGGTGGCAGGGGACAGCAGCCAGCCCCGCCCGTGGCCGCTGGTTTATGGAGTGTGAGTCGGTGCCAGGAGCAGGGCGGGGGTGGCTCCACGGGAACCGGTCTCCGCGCACCTTTAGGGCCTGTGCCCCCCGAGCTGTGGGGGCGGAGGGGATGAATGGGCCGTGTGTTCCCACTGCAGCGGTGGCATGCGGGTGGCCCTGCGCCTCAGGGGCCTGTCCTGGTGGTGGCTGACACAGTGACTCTCTTGGGCCGACTGAAGTCAAGCACATGCAGAAAAGTGCAGGTGACAGCGCTCAGACCTGAGCAGAGACCCTGGCCCCCCTCCTGCCACACCCCGGGTGACTGCCACCCTGACCTCCCTGCCGGGCCATTTCTGCCTGCGCGTCCTCATACGGGAGCCCGCGCTCGGGTCTTGTGTCGACTTTTCCTGCTGCTCCTGGTGCCTGCCTGTGAGGCGCGGCCGTCCTCTGCCCTGGCTGACCTCGAGGGGCAGACAGCCATCTGCTCTTACTGACTGACACCCAGTCTGTGGTGGTGGGGGTCTGGGTGGTCCCCAGTGGAGGACTGTTGTCAGCAGTGCTGCTGAGGAATTTTGACAGGTCCCCTTTGGGGGGACTCACTGGATTCCATGAGAGTTTGCCAAGGAGTTATCCCAAGGGCCCGGCACAGTGGTGCGCGCCTGTCATCCCAGCCCATCAGGAGGCTGAGGCAGGAGGATTGCAGTTCAAAGCCAGCCTCAGCAACAGCGAGGCCCTCAGCCACTCAGCGAGACCCTGTCTCTAAATAAAACACAATCCCGGTTACCCCTTCCCCCCAAAAAAAAATTTTCCAAAGGGATGGAGCCAGGTTTTACCCTCCCACCAGCAGAGCTTGAAAGTTTTCTATCCCACCTTTGCCAGTGATTGCTATTGTGTTTTATTTTGTTTTGCTTTAGTTATTCAGATGTATAGATCCCACCAGGTACTTCTGATTTATTTCCTTGATGAACAAGGAGATCGGACACCCTTTCTTGTGCTTATTGACCACCTGGATAACCTCCTTTAGGACGTATTTCTTCAGAATAGCCCACTTCTCTATTGCTCTGCCTGCCCTTTTTATTGATTCCACAGAACTCTTTATATATTGTGGACACAAATATCTTGTTAGACATGTATTGTGAATATTCTCTTTCATGTGGGATTTTACTATAATCATTGAGAGAAGGAACTGGGAATTTTGAGCCACATAATGATTGATTGGTACACAAGGCGAGCCCTTCACCTGTGTGGGCCTCAGCTTCTCTTTTAAAACCCTGTAGGGTGCTAGCTTATTGCCTAGTGTGCAGACAGAACGGTGACCTTCATCAGCACCTTTGCTGACATGAGAAAGCCTTGAACTAAAGATGGTAAAAACTGACCAGGCAGCTTTTCAGTCTGCCGTTCCTGTATTTCAGGTCGATTCTGCAAAGATCTATTAAGTACCTGCTGTATACCAATCAGGCTGGGCATTGGCATACAGTAGTTCCTACCTTGAAGAGAGCTGAAGCAGGACGGGAGCTGGTGCCCTGGGAGCCCAGGGGAAGCTCTGACCAGTCTGGGGCATCGTGGGAGGCTCCTGGGGAGTTGGCCATGGTGGGGCCTGGCAGTGTGGGGAGCGTGGCTGAAGATCTGAGCTTTAAAGTTTGAAACAGACACTGAGCGCCATTCCTGGGTTCCTTTTAAGCAAGCATGGAACTATTTGAGTCTGAGTCACTTTTTCAACTAAGTCTTAAGAAATCTAAGAATAAACCGGGTGCGGTGGTGCACACCTGTCATCCCAGTGGCTCGGGAGGCTGAGGCAGGAGGATTGTGAGTTCAAAGCCAGCCTCAGCGACAGCGAGGCCCTAAGCAGCTCAGACCCTGTCTCTAAATAAAATGCAACATAGGGCTGGGGGTGTGGTTCGGTGGGTGAGGGCCCCTGGGTTCAGCTCCTGGTGGTTGCTCTTTTAAACTCTGTCCAGCTTGAGTGTGGCCCTCACCCCGTCCGGGCTGCCACTGCTCCCTACTCAGGGTCAGTGTCGCCTCTTCCTGTCCAGCCCTGCTCTCAGTTACTTACCAGCTGTGTGACTTTGAACAGGTGTCTTTCCCTCTCTGGGGGCTTTTCAGGGCCTCCTGCATGTTGCTCCTAGTGCTTGGAAGGGTCCACAGGTAACAGGTGTTCCCGGCTGGTTTGGTTTCAGGGGAGGCTGATGGAGCAGAAGGTGCATGTGCTACTTTCTGTGTGTGGGGACTTCCCCTCTCTAGTTTCTGTGTCCCTATTTCACGCTGAGGAAGCTGAGGCTCAGAGAGGTGAAGCAGCTTGCTCAGGGTCACACAGCTCTGCAGAAGCAGAGTTCCAATGAGATGTGCTGACTTGTGGGTCCGAGGCCACCCGCCTGTGTACCCCTGTGAGCCTCAGTTTCCTCATCTGTCAAGTGGGGTGTGTAGCAGTGCTGATGACAGCCTGTGGCTGTGAGGCTGCGGGACAGGAGCCAGGCGCCTGGGGGGGCTCTGTATTCACTGATGGGCCCTGAGTTCTCCCTCCCGCCCTGCAGGCGTGCTGTGGCCCGTCGTCCCAGATGTGCACTGGTGACAGCAGCGCCTGCTCCTGGCTCTGAGCCCTTACCCCAGCGTCCTGTTGTGCTTGGAGGCGCTGTCCCTGTGCCAGGCCGGGCCTCCTTCCTGCTTGACTGGACATGAGCAGGCAGGGGGGCAGCCGGGCGGTGGTGCCTGGTCCAGCCCCCAGCCGTCCCTCTCCGGGAGCCTCCCCTGGGGGCAGGTAGCTGCCTCTCCCCACCTCGTGCCCCAGCCGCTCTGGCAGCCAAGGAGCTGGGCAGGAAGTGGCCGGGAAGACGCCCCGGGGGCGGCTCCCAAGGGCCCGAGCTGGGGGCGGCCCTCGAGGTCCCTGCCCTACGCGCCGGCAGCAGGGACACCTCACTGGACCTCGATCTCCACCTGGGGAAGATGAGAGGAGACGCCCGCGCGGCCAGCGGAGCAAGCCCCGGCCTCACCAAGTGGGTGCCCGGGCCGGCAGACCGCGCACAGGGGCCAGGGCTGTGCACCTGGCAGGGTCCCCAGGGCCCGGGAGCGCGTCGCTGGCCGCTGACCCTTCGGCAGCTCTGCAGAGCGGGGCCATGATGGGCGTGGGGAGGCCCGGGCTCTGGGCGCCAGGGCTCTGTCATTAACCGGGTGGCTCTGGTTAGTGGCATGAGTGGTGCCTGGGCAGTGTGTGCCCGGGGCAATGCGCTGGCCTGCAGAGGCCCAGGGCAGGGCTGCGTGGGGGCTTCTGAGCCGTGGCCCTGCAGGCACGTGGGCTGGATGAGGCTCTGAGTTGTGACAGCCGACACTGTCCCCAGACGTGAGGGCGGTTGGAGGGGCCAGGGGCCCTAGGCAGTCCGCACTGTGTGTGTGTGTGGCCTTGAACTCCCAGGACATGCGGCGTGGGGGCTCCTGCCCGCCCGTCCACAGGGCACCTCTGCTGAGACATGGCTGCAGAGACACTCGGGCCTTCCCTGTGCGCTTGTGACCTGGGCTGTGCCGAGCGGGCAGCCAAGGATACTTTGAAACGGGGGCAGAGAGGGCGGGTTCATAGAGGATCCGGAAGCCGCCCCTGGGGCACCCCACAGGGCCAGGCTCCTGGGCCACCCAGCCCCGGGCAGCCACTGCTGTCTGATGGGGTGCATCCTTCCAGCACCCCCGAGACGTACAGGCAGTGAGGACCCACTGTGCCATGGCAGACCGGAGCTCAGAGAGTGAAGGGACTTTTCCCAAGGCCACACAGCAGGGTAGAAGCTAGCCTTGGGATCCGTGTTCCTGGCTTTGCCTCTGTCCCCTATGGCCCCTGCGGGCTCCTGGCCTCCAGGTCATCCGCCTGTGCGCTGAGGCCACACGGGCTGCCCCAAGCCCTGCAGCGTGTGGCCTGTTCGGCATTCACAGCCTGGCACCCAAGAAGCGGGGACAGCTGGAGGTGGTGGGGGTGGAGTGTGGCTGTGTCCAGCAGCCCTGGAGGAGTGCCAGGGACAGGAAGCCTGTGGAGACCTTGGCGGAGATGCTCCAAGGTGGGCACTGGCCCCCAGCCCCGCGCCGCCTCCGAGTCGTGCCATGTCTCCTGCTCCAGACCCGCCAGCCGCCATGGCTCCCTAGGACGCCGTGCTCACCTTCTGGCGCCTGGTGGGCATTGCCTGTCCCACGAGGGACACTCCAGGAGGGAGCCAAATCCAAATGCAGGCTGAGTCTCCCTTGTCAAGAAAGGCCTGCAGCCAAAGTGCCTCGGATTTCTCTTTTTCCCCAGATTTTGGAATATTTACGGAGATTTTAGGGGTTGAGCATCCCTGACCCAAAACTCTGAAATGCTCCAAAATTGGAAGCTTTCTAAGTGTCACATCAGTGCTCAGAGAGGTTCATGTGACTGATTTTCAGGTTGTGTTAGGGACATTCCACCTGCAGTCACGGCAGTGACAGTGACGATGGTGACAGGACACAGAGTGCCTCCCGTTGGCCCGGCCCGGTCCTGGCAGCTCTGCCTGCAGCGTCTGTTCAGCCCTCACCAAAGCCACATGCTGCTGACGGCCCCATTTTACAGACGAGGAAACCGAGGCCCACAGAGGCCAAGTGTCCTGTCCAGGGTCGCATAGCTCACGGCCCAGCCGGGATCTGACCAGAGCCACATCCAGCCTGAGCTGGTCATAGCATGGACCAGCCGGCAGCTGGTGGCAGGAGGCCAGGCCTGTGACCTGGCCCAGGTTACCCCTCCCGCTCGCTCCAGGCCACCACTGACTCAGCCCTTCAGGGCCCAAGGTCCCAAAGCTGCGTGGCCCTTCTAGAAACCACCTCAGTTCCTTGTCCCTTCTTTGGTCTTGCTTCACCTCGCCGTCTGTGAGGAGACCCGGGACGGGGTGGGTGCAGCACGAGGCCCTGCTTTACATTCTGGGTGTTTCTCTCCTGGACTCTTTGGTCCCCACGTAACTAATGGGACCCGAGAGCCCCCGGCCGCCTGGCGTCGTATCCCGTGACTTACTGGGTGGCAACTCCTGATCCACGTCGGGTCTGGGTTCCTCATGGCTGCACTGTGTAACTCGTGGCCTCTGGAGACGGCCAGAGGTCAGGAGTGGCAGGCACCTGGCCCCTCTGCCACGCCCTGCCCCGCCCTCTGAGGCATGCAGCGGAGCCCATTTTACAGAAGAGAAAATGGAGGCTGCTGATGTCCACCTGTCCCCGGTCTCGAAGGTCTAGAGGGTCTCGAGGCTCGTCCCTGACAGACCTTGACCCAGCTCTCCAAGCCCTTCACCGTGCCCTCGGTCCCCAGGTCCCCTTGCTCAGAAGCCCTGCCTGCAGGAGTTTGCTGGGACCACCCGGGAAGCCCAGACTGCGGCAGCTGGAGGGTCCTGAGCCTGGGGAGGGTACAGTGGGACACACCCAGGGGACACTGGGGACAGGGTGTTTGGAATGCCAGGTGCCCACTGCCCCTGCTGCCACCCTGAGTCACCAACTTCAGGGCGGGGGTCCCCTGCACCGTGGGGTCCCGACAGCTGTGGGCATTGGCGCTCCAGGACCACACGGTCTGGGGCATGGTGTGACCCGGGCACCCCGGGCATTTGGGACCTGACGTTGTGTCCCTCTCCATCTTCCCCGAAGCCTGGGGGAGCTGCGCCAGGGGCGGTCCCCCCTGGACAGATGTGGAAGGGACACCTGTCTGTGCTCTTTAAACCGTCGGCCCCGGGGCTGGGGGCGTGGCTCGGGGCTGGGGGCGTGGCTCGGGGCTGGGGGCGTGGCTCGGGGCTGGGGGCGTGGCTCGGGGCTGGGGGCTTAGCCGTCGATGGCGCTTGTCCCCGTGCACAGGCCCCGGTCCAGTTCCGCGCCACAGAAGTGAACACCTGACACACAGAATGTGGCCACCACGGGGCGCCGGCACCTTCCTGGGGGCCTGCCGTGGACCTGCCGCGGAGGCCAGAGAAGGTTCCGGCTGCTGAAGGTGGTGCCACCCAGATGGGCACACGGAGTCCGGGCTGCCCTGGAAGCCGATCCTGGGGGCAGGAGGGGGCAGGAGGGGGCAGGAGCGGCCAGGCGCAGGGCACCTCGCGGGGGCTGCAGCGCTGCTCGGCTCTGCCCGTCCAGTGTGGCCGTCCCTCGGGGCCTCAGACTTGCAGGTTGGCCATTCGCACAGACGGGCCGAGTGTGCCCACCGCTCAGAGGGAGGCTCGCATTCCTGTAGATGGGCCTTGGTCCCCGCAGGGGGCTGTGCCTGCGCTGCGTGGCTCTGGACGAGGAGTGGAACCAGATCTGTGAGGTGGGACATTGTGCACCCTCTCCTTTGTGGCGCCGAGGGTCAGATGACACTGCTTATTACGCCCTTGGGTGTGCGTGTTCGGGGGTCACCCTTGATGATAGAAGTTGGCAGTTCACCAGAGAGGCCAGAGAGTTGCCCTGAGCTGCACAGCCAGGGACAGCAGAGAGAGCCCACCCGGGCCCAGCTCCTCCTGGGCTCATCCCACCCGCACTGCAGTGACCAAGAGCTGCAGGGACCGCCACCACCTGCCCTCTGCCACCGCCCTCCACCGCCACCCTCCGCCCCACCCAGGGTGGGCGCTACTGAATCTGCAGCCCTGCTGGTGAGACGTACCGCAGCATCAGACAGATGGGGAAACCAAGGCCCAGAGAGTGGACGTGGCACTGCAGGGCTTCTGGGGCGGAGGCGTGTGCACACCTGATCCAGCTGACCCCACACCAGGGCTCTGTCCCCTGGCCTGGGCTGCTCCCGGCCCACCCTTGACAACTGAGACGGAGTCTCCCTCCACTTCCCCTGGGGGCCTGTGTGTGGGATCTGTGGCCAAGGTCACCCTCTCTGAGGTCCCTGCTGTTCTGTAAACACCCAAGGCCACTGGCTGGCACCCGGTGAGCTGGGCAGCAGGCGTGTTCCCTGCCCAGTCACTGTTGCTGTCTGCGTTTGCTTCTTAAGTAAAACTGAAGCGTCCCAGCTGGGCTCAGAATCTGCCATGGACTCCCAGGATGAATCCCTGCCGCTCTTTGTTGTTATATTTTTTGGTACCAGGGATTGAACTCAGGGGCCCTCGACCACAGAGCCCCATCCCCAGCCCTATACTGTATTTTATTTAGGGACAGGGCCTCACTGAGTGGCTTAGAGCCTCACTGTTGCTGAGGCTGGCCTTGACCCCTCGATCCTCCTTTCTCAGCCTCCTGAGCTGCTGGGATGACAGGAGTGTGCCACCGTGCCCAGGTGTCTCTGGGTTTCTTATTGGTCACCTGGTCAGGGAGGTGCCCTCTCTCCATGGGTTGCTAAGGGAGGTTAGTAATGTGCTGGGTTCCATCTGCTGCGGGGTCTGTCTGTCCGCTGAGTGTCACCTGGTATTCTGGACAGGACCTGGCTCTGTGTATGTCCCCACAGCCACTCTCACACCTCCGCCTTGCCATCCGCTCTACCCTGTACGCTCCCTGTGGGCAGGATCGCGTCCCCGGGAACAGCGGTCACTGAGCTCGTGCTGCGTGCCAGCCTCTGTTTCCACACTCATTTTGGAAATGAGGCTCAGAGAGTAGAAGTCGCTGGCTCGGGGTCACATAGTCGGTGAACAGTCGAGCCGAGGACACACCTGTGTCTGTCTGAGCTGCAACCTGGACCCTCCTAGGACATGGCCGCAGCATTTCCCAAGCCCAGCCTGGGAGCATTCCTGGTGGGAACCTTGAATGCCAGGTTCGGTTCCCGGGGAGGTGATTCACAGAGGAGGGGAAGGGGCGGCGCCTGCAGATCCCCGGGTCCCACTTAGGTCTCCAGATCAGAGCACATGGCGCTCCCGTGATGGTGGGTGTGTTGTGACAAATGCGTGCCTGACTTACTTGTTGTGCTGAGATCAGAGAGTTCCTGTCGCCGACCCTCAGGCTGTGGGGCGAATCAGTTGTCAGCGTGGTCTCTGTGCAGTCAGGAGGAGAGAGCCAGGGCACACCTGCCATCCCCGCAGCTCAGGAGGCTGAGGCAGGAGGATCATGAGTTCAAGGCCAGCCTCAGCAACCTTTCCAGGCCCTAAGCAACTCAGTGAGGCCCTGTCTCTAAATAAAACACAAAAAAGGGCTGGGATGTGACTCAGTGGGTAAGCACCCTGGGGTTCAATCCTCAGCACAAAAATAAGTAAATAAAAGAAGAAGAGGAGATGAGGGGGTGCTGCTGGAGGAACCTGCACACTGTTTTACCATACACTTGTTTGTAGTAAGTGGAGGAGTCCGCTCAACATGACCATCAGGTGCACAGTGGAGCATGACATGCGCAGCATCGTGGTGGGTGATCATCAGTGCCAAGCGACCCGACTTCTTTCATTTCATTTCGTTTGTGGTGGTACTGGGAACTGAACCCAGAGGATCTCCACCGCTGAGATACACCCCAGACCTTTTTTAAAAATTTGAGACCGTGTCTTGCTTGGCCTCAAACTTGTGGTCCTCCTGCCTCAGCCTCCGGCGTCCCGGGGGTTATGGTCGTGCACCGTGATGTTGCCATGGCCAGGGTTGGGGGGCGGTGACTCGACTCTGCTGTAGGTTTAGTCACGCCTGTGCCCTGCTGTTGGGTCTCTGAGCCCCACTGTTGACCTAAAGGCCCTTATGTTTGGGGACAGGCACTTTGCCATCCAGGGCCCCCTGAAGCGCAGTGAAGAGTAAGAACCCTCTGCAGGGGAGGAACTGACGGGCCCAGCAGGGCCTGTGCAGAGCAGTGTGTCAGGCCGTCTGTACCAGGGGCGCAGGTGTCACCTGGCATCCGGACAGGACCTGGCACAGGGCGGCTCTGGTCAGCAGAGCAGGACTCGGGGCCAGGCGGGGAGACTCCTTGCTGAGGCTCAGCGCCTCTGACCGCTTCCTGGCGGAGGAGTGGAGACAGGATCCTGTGGCCGGAGGGGCCGAGGACGGAAGTCGTTTCCTGTTCACCTGGTTCACCAGGCAGGAGCTCCGTGTTCCTCTTCGAAGCCCCACAGGGGCTGTGCCAGGTACGGGGGTGGTACCCAGGGTCAGAGCCGGCCTCTGCCCGAGCAGCACCCCCCCAGGGCACACAGTCTCCGCGCCTGTGTGGGGCGGGTCCAGGGAGCGTGGCAGAGCCTGGGCTGCGGTGTCAGGCAGACCGGGCTCCAGCTCAGGCCCAGGTACTTAGCAGCTGTGTGACCTCCAACAAAGTGCTTCACCTCTCTGAGCCAAATAAGGCTAAGCATCGTTCCTAACTCCAAACCTGCCTGCTCCAGGCCTTCGGCACCTGCGGGCTGGCTTTCTGGAATTCTCCACGACTCTTACTCACCCCAGACTGACCACCTGGGTCCTCCGGGTGGTCCTTCTGAGACGGGCCCAGATCAGGCTGCAGGGTGCGTGCTGCCCGAGCCTGTCCGTGGTGTTGGCAGGGAGCCGGCCAGCCACAGCCGAGGACAGGCCCCCGCTTGCCCTCTGGGCGCATTAAGTCGCTCCCCTGGAACTCTGCTACAGAAAGTGTCCCTCAGGCCTCTCAGGGCCATGCAGCAGAGTAGAGGGTGGAACAGGTGTCCCCTCCGTCCTCGCCCGTGCGACACTGACGATATGCCCAGGTTAAATGCCGACGTGTGGACCGTGCAAGTCCCGAGGACGCGTTGCTAGGAGGAGGGTGTGCAGGCAGAGCCTCCCAGACCGCCCAGCCTCCGAGGACGGACGCTGCATGTGATCTCCCTGCTCCTCACGTCCCCGGGGGAGAGACGCCGGGTGGCACTCGGGTTGGGGGAAGGCCACCCTCAGGAGCGGGGGCTCTGGAGAGAAAGCAGTGCTGATTTTCTTATTGGCGTCCAGACCAGCCTGCTGTGTGGCCTTGGGCAGGTTGTCTGACCTCTCTGAGCTCCGGGAAGTAGATGGTTAATAGGGGAGGGTCAGTGCCCGTAAGTGTAAGCTAAGGCCTCTTGGGCAGCAGGCCAGCTGCCTGGCCGCTCTCAGCCCCCAGAGCAACTGCACGTGCTTTTCATGCCCCGTGTCCAGAGCCTCGGGGTCACTGTCCCCTTCTCTCACACCCTTGGAATCAGAGGTCACTGGTCCCAGGGAGCTCCGGCCTCCCAGCTCTGCAAGGGCGAGGCGTGGGGTGCGGTGTGGAGCCCGGTGGCCCTGCAGCATGGGCTGTTGCCGTGGCAGAGGGGGGTCTGGGAGCTGCTCCGGGGAGGACGCAGGGCCAGGCTGAGCGGGGCACATGGGCACTTTGCAAGTGCGGGGCCTGCGTCCTCGGCTGGCCTCGTGTGCTGGCACTGCCCCCTCCCGCACCCGGCCACTGGTTTCCTGGGAGCCCCGTTAGGGCCGAGCTTGGAGCAGCGAGGCGGGTTCAGAAAGGAACAGTTCCCAGCCATCCTCGGGCCTCTTCCCCGCTGGGAGTGCCCCCTCTGTGCCCCCTCGGAGCCCTAGCTGTCCCCGCTGGAGTGTCCGCAGCAAGACAGGAGCAGGCCTCGTCACCCTGATGACTCACCAGCAGGAGCGGAGCCTGGCGCGTAGTAGGTGCTGAGCAGATGATCCTGGGTACCGCGTCTGGGTGAGGCCAGCCTCGAGCCCCTTGCCTCCCCCCTCCCTAGTACCCTCAGCGGGCAGCCGTGGGTCAGGGGGCAGCCCTGGGCCAGTTGCAGGAGCCCGCAGCCCCCACCCAGGAGCCGGTGACACCACACCACATGGCGTCTCGCGTTTGGAAACTGGCTTCTTGTAGTCACATCCATCGTCCCCTGGAGCCGCGACCTCCTCACTTACCAAACCCAGTGAGAACCTCCCCCCGCAGGCTGCTGCCCAGGCAGCGTGGCTTTCTCCCTCCCCTGGACCCCAGAGACAGCTCCTCCTGGCCCTGGCCACGTTTCCGGTGCCTGAACCCCGTGCGCAGCTCCGAGGAGGTATTGTTGTCATCCCCATGTCATTGATGGGGAAATAGGCTGAGAGACAGGCTCAGAGACGTCAAGCAATGCACCAGGGACACACAGCAAGAGACCTGGGTTTGGTGGTAAATATACAGTGGTGTTTAATAAATGCTGATGACCTATCAGAAGAGGAGGGTTCGTTGGCCCCCACCCCTGCCTGTCACCTTTCCTGCATGCGCACAGTCCAACAGAGCCCTGCTGTGACAGGGACCTCCCAGGGCCAGGGTCACCTGACTCTGTGTCCCGCGGCAGCTCTTAGGTGTGGAAGGGTTTCTTCCTGCCAACTGCAGGGCCTCCTCTCCTCCCTCCTTCCCCCGGTGACAAAGCGTGTAGCTGTCCCTTGGCACACAGGGCTGGTTCTGGGACACCCTGCCTCACCGTGGTGCCTACACCCGCGGGGGCTCAGCTTCTCATGTTGGCAGTGACCCTGGGCACACCCTCCAGTGGCCTCGGAGTGGCCTCTCCATCCTTCGGACCCTGTGCCCCTTGAGGGCTGCTCCGCACCCGGGGGGCGTCTTCCTGAAGGGAGGGACCCCGCGTGCTCGGCACAGGCGCGACTTTTTTCCCAAATATCTCCCTCGGAGGTGGGTTGAGTGTGGGGACACGGAGTCCCCGAGGCAGAGGGCTGGACGCGCAGAGCACGCTCGGCTCCGGGGCCACCAGGCTGGGCGGGCCGCAGCGTGTCACCTGCCAACTCCCGCTCCAGATCTGTGCTGTCCCGTACAGTGGCCGCTGGCCACTCAGAAGCGAGGCTGACCGTCTGTCCCCGGCTGGACTTGGGTCTCAGTTTCCATCGGCTGCTGGTGGGACCCGCCCACGTCTCGGAGAGTCCCGAGGCCCTGGCCATCCGTCCCCAGGGGAGGGGCGGCTGTGGCCGTGGGAACCCCAGGCTGGCGGGCGCCGCGGGCTCACTGGCATTTCAAGGGCCGCCGAGGGCAGCTGGGCCGCTGCCATCTGCCTCCGGAAGAGCTTCAAGTGCGTGGCCCCGTGAGCTCCCTTTGTTCCAGGGGCGCAGCCGGGAGCAGCGGCCGTCCACGTCCAGGGGCGCAGGCCTGAGCCGCTGCAGTTGGGGGGGGCTGGCTGTGGCTGTGGCCCCTCCTCTCTGCTGGCGCTAGGTGTGCTAACTGTTCTGGGGCTTCAGGAACAGGTGAGCAGTGGGCAGATCAGAGGGAGGACAGGGAGAGGCCAAGAGCGACTTCCAGCCAGATTCTTCCTTTTCTTTTGGGTGGCGGGGTGGGGGGGTGGGTACCAGGGATTGAACCCAGGGCACCCGACCCCTGAGCCCCATCCCAGCCCTGTTCTGTTCTGTAGTTTATTTAGAGACAGGGTCTCACTGAGCTGCTCAGGGCCTCGCTGTGGCTGAGGCTGGGTTTAAACTTGCAATCCTCCTGCCTCGGCCTCCCGAGCTGCTGGGGTGACAGGCGTGGGCCACTGTGCCCGGCTTGGGCAGTGTGTTTCTGTGGTGGCCGACATCATCACCATCGTTGCTGGTGTTTGTAAGTGCTTGCTGTTGTCTCGCCCGAGCTTCCCAAGAACCCCTTTTACAGCATGGGAAGACTGAGGCTCTGCCGAGGGGTGAGCTGCTCAGTGTAGGCGCCGTCCAGCTCGAGGTCACCTGCCCCCAGAATAGGGCTCAGCGAGTCTGGAAAGCCACTTCCCCTCGTGGGCCTCAGGGGTCCCGTCTGTTCACTGGGGACAGGTGAGAACTGGACTAAACGTTGTCCCCACCCGAGGAGCCAGGATGCAGCCCTGAGGTGCAGGTGCAGCTCCCCTGGGTCCCGTGGGAGCCAGGGCCTGGCGGTGCTCCAGGCTCCACGTGGCCGCGGCCTTGTTCCTGTGAGGTGGCGGAAAGTGGGCCCCGCGTCTCAGCTCAGGGTGGGGAAGCTGGTTGGTATCATGTCTTCTTTTTTTTTTCATCTGTAAAATTGGGAACAATGTCCTTTCTTCTTCTCAGGGTTAAAATGCCACAAGGTCCTCTTCTAGTAAGCATTTGGTTAGTGTTGGGTGGTAGTAGCAGGACTTTGGCCAACCCCAGGGAGCGCCATATTCGTCACAGGCTGATACACGGTATCTTTGGAGTTGTGCAGTGCACAGCCCTATCCACTGTACCCAGAAGCCCCGAGTGATAGGGTCTCGCCATGATTGTTGCTTATTGCTGTACTCACTTTCCCTGGCCTCCAAACTCCTAAGAGAACAGAGAGGCCTACCTGGCAGTGACCTGGGGCCCACTGAGGCCACAGTACTCTTGGTCCACATGCCTCTGCTTATGAAGTAAGTCATTTTGTTCTCCATAGGAGTGGGTGTCCCTGGCTGCAGCATCTTCCAGAGTCCCTTCCACAAATGTCACTTCCGGGTGCCTCAGAGCCTGAAAGCCCCTCTGCCTCCCTCAGGGTCCGGCCCCGCTCCTCGGCGCCCGTCCCTGACGCGGCATCTCCTTTACCTCTGCAGGGCTGTGCCGGCAGGAAGCCTTGGTGAGCAGGTGCGCGGACTGGGCCCCAAGGATGACAGCGCCCAGGAGAGGTGAGTGCATCCCGAGGGTGCCCCAGGGAGAGCCCGGCCCAGCGTCCTCTACACCCAGCCTCCGGCCTCAGCCTCCATTATCACCCGGCCAGCCACACTCCCCGGCCAGCTCCCTCTCTGTCCAGCCAGCTGGCTCTGGAAGATGGCACAGAGGAGGCCCCGTGTCCGCGGGGAGGGGGCACCAGCAGAATCCCAGCCGCCCCACGGCCCCCACTGCCCGTGCCTTCCAAGTCCCTGTGCAAGACTTCCCTGACCCTCGGGAACAAGCTGTCATTATTCCTTTTTCTTGGGAGGAAGAAACACTCAGAGAGAGATGCAGCTGGGGCGCCAGTGGCTTCTCAAGCCGTGTCCCAGGTCTTTGCTGCCTCTAGTCAGATCCACTCTGCCCTCGTGGACCTGTTTTCTCCCAGAGGACCTTGTCCCATCAAGGCCTGCCACTCTGGCTGTGTGACCTTGGATAACTTGCTTCACCTCTCTGAGCGCTGATGGTGCATAGAAAACCCTTGGCGGAGTGTGCGCTCTAAAAATGTAAAAGCAAAGCTCAGAGCTTTTACCAGATGTAAACTATGGAAGCCAGATGGTCTGTATGAAGCAAAACTGGCCTGGTCCTGTGTCTCCCCTCTCCCAGGACTTTTCCCTTGCGACTTACTATCTAAATCTCCAACCCCCAAATAGGCTCATGAGTACACACACACACACACACACACACATGGGCTTGCACACTTATCCACCCTTTCTAGAAGCACTTCCAGTTTCCAGATCACCTCCCGTCTCCACCTGCCACCCGGCCAGTCACTGTTCTGATTCAGCTAAGGGCTGGCTGACAGCTCCCGGGAGCCCCGCACCCACCTCGCACCAAGCACCAGAATTTTCGTCTCAGCTCTAAGGGGAGAGTTTCACTGAGCCCTGGAAGGAGCTGAGGGCCCTGGAGGGAATTCTGGGTGGCCTCAGGTCCTGTCCAGCCTGCCTTGCCCTGGCAAGTGGCCCTGGAGTTAGCTGTCCCGGTTGTGGACCTTGAATTGAGGCCACCAGGGAACCCCTGGCGTCGTCAGCAGAATGGAACATGGAACCACGTTTTTCCAGAGGAGAAGGAGAGACTGCGATGGGCCTTTGATTTATCGGCCACGTGTGGTCCCCTCCCAGCCGCTGAGGTCTGCCAGTCCTCCTGTTTGTTTTGCAGAAGAAGAGACTGTGGTTCAGAGTGGGGAAGTGACTCTCCCAGAGTCCACAGCTGTTCTGTTCCAGGCCGGGGGCTTCATAGCCTCTGCCCCTGCCCAGTATTTATTTTCCATTTGCAGCCTGCAGAGAAGGCACAGGCAGCCCGTGCCCTTGGGGGTCAACTGGCCCAGCCGCAGAGAGGTCCTTTGGTGCTTTTGAGTTGAATCTCACACCCAAAAAAGAATGCCCCTCCCCGCCACCTCCCCCAGGCCCTCCGTGGTTCCTGGTTCGCTAAGCTGCCCCCGGGCACGCTGTGTTTTTTCCTTAGTGGACTTAAGAAGTGGCTGTCCTCTGCGGGGGAAACCTTCTTTGCTCTCCACCTGCCTGTTTCCTATGCGCTGGTCAGAGTTCAGGGCGAGGCCAGTCTCCTGCAGAAGGCCTCTGTCACTGCTTGGGGACTTGTCAGTCCGTACAAGGTGCCAGCAGACCCAGGAGTCTGAGGCTGCATTTCTCAGCTCCATAGGCCAACTTCTGGTACAAATAGGTGCTCATTAAAAGCCGGAATAACCGAATAGCCAGGGATCACTGGAGAAGCTGCTTCTGTGCCACCTTGGATGCCTGCCAGGTGGAGGGTCCTGACCGTCCTCAGTGGCCCTCTCAGGCTGAAACTTTGAGGCCCATTTTACAGATGAGGCTCAGAGCAGTTAAGTCTGCTGCCCCACCTCACACAGCCAGGAAGGGGCCAAGTTGGGATTCCAGCCCAGGCCCCCCGACTCTGAATGTCCTGGAACCCACTCTGTTCCTTGATTGTGGAAAGGGGTGGGAGGGGCAGATGGGGAAACCATCATGGAGCCTCCTGACTGGCCCCGGCCTCCACTGTGCCCTGCAGGCTCCTCTGTCTAGTGCCCGCCCACAGAGCTGCCCTCCAGCCAGCAGCTCCCCTCAGACTTCCCTCCACCCACTCCCACCACTCGGCCTTGGGCACTCTGTTCCTCTGCCTGGAACCCCTGGGCAGAGCATGGTCATCTGGATTGAAGGCCAGGCCTCCCGGGCTGGATGTGAGCTTGGCCCTGTTAGGCCGCTCCCCAGACTCACAGCTGGGGCAGCCCCTCGGGCCATGCGCCCAGTTTCCCCTCCCTACCATGGGGATTCCATAGTATGCACCCAGCCGGGTCCAGGACCTGCCCAGTCCAGAAGGGTTTAGTGAGCAGCTCCTAGATGCACAGCCCTGTGCACAGCTGGGGGATAGATGGCCGTGGACAGAGGTGACAGGAGGCCCTGCACCCTGGGACCAGAGATGCTGGGAGTGTGTGGTCATATTCTGGGGGTAAATGTTCCGGTTTTGATAATAAATTTTATTGGGGAGGTGGGTACCAGGGATTGAACCCAGGGGCCCTCGCCCACGGAGCCCCCTCCCCAGCCCTGTTTGGTGTTTTACTTAGAGACAGGGTCTCACTGAGCTGCTCAGGGCCTCGCTGTGGCTGAGGCTGGCTTTGAACTCGCGATCCTCCTGCCTCAGCCTCCCGAGCCGCTGGGGTGACAGGCGCGGGCCACCTGCGCGGCCACAGTAACCCTTACAGAGGTCCTCACTGCCCACCTGCGGATGGACACAGCGGAACGTCGGGAAGTGGAGAAGGGAGGATTGGAGTCCGGGCAGTCAGGCCTGGACTCTTGGGTCCTTTTGGGTCCGTGGGCTCCCTCGGGTGACGCTCTTCCCTTGGGCGGAGAGAGCACACTGGGTTTAGGAGTTCTGCCGTTAGGTCCCGGCGCCGGTTGAGAGCCACCCCTTGTAGTGGACAGGGCTCGCTGACGGTGGTGCCCTCTCTCCCCAGACGCAGGCTCGGCGGGCCGCCGGCTGACCTGGCGCTGAAGCGGCCCCCCCGGCCCGGCCTGCCCCGCCCGCGGCCCAGCATGCGCCTGTCGGTGCGCCGGGCGCTGGTGGCGGCGGGCTGCGCGCTGGCCCTGGTGCTGGCCTTGCAGCTGGGCCGGCAGGCGCTGGAGTGCCGCGCGGTGCTGGCGGGTCGGCGCAGCCCGCCGCGGGCCATGAGGCGGGAGCAGGAGGAGCTGGTGGTGGTGGGCGCCGACCGCGTGGAGTACCGCTACGGCCGGGCCATGCCGCTCATCTTCGTGGGCGGGGTGCCCCGCAGCGGCACGACGCTGATGCGCGCCATGCTGGACGCCCACCCCGAGGTGCGCTGCGGCGAGGAGACGCGCATCATCCCGCGCGTGCTGGCCATGCGCCAGTCCTGGTCCAAGTCGGGCCGCGAGAAGCTGCGGCTGGACGAGGCGGGCGTGACGGACGAGGTGCTGGACGCCGCCATGCAGGCCTTCATCCTGGAGGTGATCGCCAAGCACGGCGAGCCGGCGCGCGTGCTGTGCAACAAGGACCCCTTCACGCTCAAGTCCTCCGTCTACCTGTCGCGCCTCTTCCCCAACTCCAAGTTCCTCCTCATGGTGCGGGACGGCCGCGCGTCCGTGCACTCCATGATCACGCGCAAGGTCACCATCGCGGGCTTCGACCTCAGCAGCTACCGGGACTGCCTGACCAAGTGGAACAAGGCCATCGAGGTGATGTACTCCCAGTGCATGGAGGTGGGCAGGGACAAGTGCCTGCCCGTGTACTACGAGCAGCTGGTGCTGCACCCGCGTCGCTCCCTCAAGCTCATCCTGGACTTCCTGGGCATCGCCTGGAGCGACGCCGTGCTGCACCACGAAGACCTCATCGGCAAGCCGGGCGGCGTCTCCCTGTCCAAGTGAGTGCAGCCCCGTGCCCCTCCAGGGTGCCAGGCGGGAAGGTGGCTCTGCCTCTGCTGAGCTGTGTGGCCTTGGGCAAGTCTCTGTACCTGAGCCTCAGCCCCTCTGTTATAATGGGGGGAGATCTGGCTAAGAGCAGAGCCTTGCCCTGGATCTCCCACCTCTATCTCTGACATTGAGTAGGTTGCCCTTGCTCTCAGCCCTTTTCATTCTCAAAAAAAGAAAAAGAAAAAAAGGAGGTGTGGGGGACAATCACTCTTTTTTTCCAGGAGAATCAGCAAACTTTATTATGCTTTGTACTGGGGCACTAAGGAATAGGCCAGGCACGGTAAGGACACAGATTCTAGAACCAGGCTGTCTGGGTTCAAACCCCAGCTCTGCCACCTCCTAGCTGTGTGACCTTGGACAACTGACTCAACCTCTCTGCATTTCTGTTCACTCACCTGTAACAGTATCATCTGTCTTGCGGCCACCTGTGAGCATGTGATAGGTTAAGACACCTTGGGTACTGTCGTGAGCCTCACTGTCACTGCCATTCAGTGAGTGCCTGCGATGTGTCAGCATTACATGAAGCCCCCAACAGGCTGGTCTCCTTTGATCCCCACGGGCAGGATGTGGGAACTACTCTGATCCCCGTCTCTATGGATCTTAGAAGTTACAGGCCCAAGGGCACGCAGCCAGCGACCCTGGGCTGGGATTGAACCCAGGTCTGCTGGCTGGTCCCTGTTGACTCTGTCCCCACTGCTCTAGGGTCTGGAGCCGAGCTTGCAGCAGCTTCTCAGATGCAGTGGGTGCCCGTGAGCCAGGGGCTCCACTGGTTGGAGCAGGGCTGGGATTTTGTAGGTGATGGGATACAAAGATCAGATCGCCACAGGAGTACTGTTTATTGTAGAAAATCAGGAATATGCAACAAACAGAAAGGTCTTCCTGTGTCTGTTGGTCCTTTTTAGGGCAGACAACTGGGATCCTGTTGAACACGTTCTTCTTTTCTGCTTGTATATGGGACCACTTACCCATGGCACCCAGAACTCTGCTGTGCCATCATTTTGAACCGCTGAGTAATATTCCACTATCGATGACATGTTCTGTGTAACATCCCCTATTGTTGGGTACTTCAGTTAGTCCCAGTCTGATTGATGTTATCAAGCATCACTCCCATTCATGTTCTGGGATGTATCTGAGTTAGTTCCATGCCCTGAAGTCCTGCAGACATGAAGGTCGAAGCAAATGCCATGTGCGTATTTGTGGTCTCTGGCATCCTGGTTGATGAGGTTTAGCTGGAGGTCCACAGGCCAAAGGAAGGTTCTTCCCTCCAGCCCACACCCTCACCTTCCTCGTCTCTCTCTGCTCCCAGTCCTGCCTTCCTTTTGCTACATCTTTCTGTCCTCTTCCTCATGCCATCTCTTAGTTGGGGTGGAAGCATCTAGAAATGTGCCTTTGACCCTAGGAGTTCCCCACCCCGCATCCCACAAGGCCTTGGAATTGTAACTGGTGAGATCTTTGTGGTTCTGAAGACTTGGCAGACCTATTGCCAGGAGAGTCAGGAGCGTGTAGGAGATAATGGTTAGGCTATTATAAGAGCAAAAAATTGAGAACAACCTGAGTGTTCATCTTCAGGGGAGGGGGCAGAATAAGCTGTGGCTTGTTCCGGCTGTGGAATGCTACTTGGCCAGTAAAAAGAATGAAGCATCAGGTGAAAAATAAGTTGTAGAGCAATGCATATGCATTGGTCATTTCTATTTTAAAAACAGCAAACAAAAATCTTAACTTTCCCCTGTGTGTCAGAGAGAGCTAACCTGTATTGATAACCATATACTCTATTAAGAACTAACTTTGTATCAGTTCATTTATTCTTCAGAACAGTGCAGTGAGGTGCATACTATTTTTATTCCCATTTATGAATGAGGAAAATGAGGCTCAGAGAGGTGCGGTAACTCTGCCAAGGCCACACAGCCATTTTTGATACAGCCGACATTTGAACCATAAGTCTGGCCCTGAGCCAGCTCTTAACCACTCTATTTAAAAGTGCAGAGAAAGAATTGAAAGGGTGTGCTCCAAATAGCTAAGACCAGCACCGGTATGAGGCTCTGACTGGGGGCATTTTTAGCTTTACCATTAGTGTTCGATCTTTTTATTATTATTATTATTTTATTTTTTTATTTAAGGAAAAAATACCCATGTTAGGCATAGACATAAACATTAATTTTTAAAGTTGGAGAAAGGCTGGGGGTGCATCTTGGTAGTGCTTGCGGAGCATGCGTAAGGCCTCGGGGTTCAACCCTCAACATTGCAAAAACAAACAAACAAATAGATGTTAGAGAGGTCAAGGAAGCAGGATTTATGCACCAACGGTATGCACTGCTGTTTTCTTCCGCCTCCCGCCACACGCCCTGCCCCATTGCACAGCGAGGTGGAGGCCACGGGTCTCGCGTGCAGGCTCGCAGTCAGGAGGCAGAGGTGGCCGTGAGCCCGGCCCTCTCACCCTTTCCTGCTCCCCAGAACGGCCGAGCAGGGCGCCTGCCCCTGCCCTGACCAGACTGTCCTCCCCCAGGATCGAGCGGTCCACGGACCAGGTCATCAAGCCCGTGAACCTGGAAGCGCTCTCCAAGTGGACCGGCCACATCCCCCGGGACGTGGTGAGGGACATGGCCCGGATCGCCCCTATGCTGGCCCGGCTGGGCTATGACCCGTATGCAAACCCACCCAACTACGGCGACCCCGACCCTATCGTCATCAACAACACGCAGCGGGTGAGTGTGCTCGTGGAGACGCGCTCCCGGGCTTCCGCAGGAGTGGGGGCGCCAGTCCCCTGAGGAGGCACTTCTCTCGTGATTCCTGAGCCCTGGCTTGTTTCTGTCTAGGGACGTGGTGAATTCATGACTGCTTGTATTTCCATTTTTGCTTGGGCTGCAGGGAAGCTCAAAACCAACCGGTAAAGCCAAGCACTGTGGCACCATCTTGTCATCCTAGTGACTGGGGAGGCTGAGGCAGGAGGATTGCAAGTTCAAGGCCAGCCTCAGCAACTTAGCAAGATCTTGTCTCTAAATAAAAAAAAAGTTGGGGGGCTCAGGGTGTGCTCAGTGGTTAAGCACCCCTGGGCTCAATCCCTGGTACCAAAACTACAACAGCAACAATGGGAGCCCTTCTCCCACCCTGCAGCTGAAAGCTGACGCATTTGTGTGCTGGTTGCCTCTCATTTCTCCACTCTTCCTCTCCCTTCCCTTCCTGTTTCCCGGCTGTTTGTGTAGCATGCCAAGTCTTTGTTGAGTGGCCATAAACAGATAAACCACGGGTCCCTTTATTGTCCCATAAGGTCCAACGTTGATTTCTTAACACGTGTGAGTTTACAGCTGCTTGAATTCCATTTTTTCTTTTCTTTTCTTTTTTTTTGGCAGTGCTGGGGATTCAACCCAGGACCTTGCACTTACTTGCTCTACTGCTGAACCACCCTTTTTAAAATTTTATATTGATTAGGTCTCGCTTAGTTGCCCAGGCCGGCCTTGAACTCCTGGGCTCTAGCAATCCTCCTGCCTCAGCCTCCCAAGTAGCTGAGACTGTAGGCGCATCCCATGCGCAGCTTGCACTATGAGTCTTCAGCGGCTCAGTTCTTGCGAATCTCCCCCACCCCCGCCCCTTTTCTTTTCCCCTTTGGCACCAGCGATTGAACTCAGGGGCACTCAACCACCAAGCCACAGTCAAAGTCCCCAGCCCTTTTTATGTTTTATTTAGAGACAGGGTCTCGCTGAGTTGCTTAGGGCCTTCCTAAGTTGCTGAGGCTGGCCTCCAACTTTTGATCCTCCTGCCTCAGCCTCCCAAGCCACTGGGATTGCAGGCGTGCACCATCACACCTGGCTTAATTTCTGTTTTCAACAAGGAGCAGTTTACTAACACTGATCTCTAGACTTTCTGCTCTTGGAATCCAAAGTATAAACCCATCTGTGGGGCTCCTAGGGTGTGCGAATTCCTTCTCCCCAACTTCCCTTGATTTTGCAAAACATTTACAGAAACACTCAGAGATCCAGTGAACGTAGCCAGCCTGTACTGCATGGTAGACTTTCACCACTAGATATGGTGCATTTTTATCATTTTCTTGTGATGAATATTTCTTGATTGACTTTTTATTTAAAATGATTTTTTTTTTGTAGTTGTTGAAGGACAGCATGCCTTTGTTTTATTTATTTTTACGTGGTACTGAGGGTTGAACCCAGTGCTTCACACATGCTAGGTAAGCACTCTGTAACAGCTATGGCCCCAGCCCTTATTGACTTTTATTTTTTTTTTAATTTTTTATTACTATTAGACATCATTTAAACCCTACCTGTGTTTTCATGTGCTTTTCCATACACATGCTCTACCTCATGACAAAAAGTTAACTGTCAAGACATTAAACTGTACCCCATAAGTACATATTATTATTATATATCAATTAAAATAGGATGGGCTGGGGGTCGGCTCAGACGTAGAGTGCTTACCTAGCATGCACCAGGCCCAGGGTTCCGTCCTTGGTGCTGCAAAATACATACATACATAAGATGAGGTGCCATTTTGCCATAGTCGTAATTATTGACTGAGTTATAAAGAAGAGTATGGCCATGATCTTGAAATCCAGACCCCCTGTGCTTCCTAGAAGTGGGGGCTGGAGCAGGAGGTGGTGCTAGGGTTGTTGGCACTCACCTGCCATCCTGGGTACTCGGGAGGCTGAGGTGGGAGGCCAAGTTCAGGGGCAGCCTCGGCAACTCAGCAAGACCTTGCCTCAAAATAAAAAGGAGTGCAGATGGGGCTCAGTGGGAGAGCTCCCCAGGTTCAGCCCAGAACTAAAAAAATAATAATAATAAAGGAGGGGGGGGAGGGAGGAAGAAGAAGAAGAAAACTTAGAAGTTCCATAGTTGATTCACATTATGTTTCTTTCTTTCTTTTTTCTTCTGAGGCATAATTGAAGTACCATAAGATTCACTGACCATAATGTGCGACTGTTTTAGCAGATTTATAAAGTTGTGGGCAGAACAGCTGTAGGACATCTCATTCACCCCAAGCATTCCCTGGTGCCCATTCACAGTTGAGCCCGCTCCCCTCTCAGCTGCAGGCGACTAATCTACCGTCACTGTCTGTGGGTCTGTCTTCCCTAGGCACTTCATTAGGATACACTCACACAGCCAGGGGCGGTGTGCAGACCTGTCACCCCAGTGGCCTGGAGGCTGAGGCAGGAGGATCCTGAGTTCAAGGCCAGCCTCAACAACTTATTGAGGCCCTAAGCAACTCAGTGAGACCCTGTCTCTAAATAAAAATATAAAAAAGGGCTGGGGATGGGGCTCAGTGGTTACGCACCCCTGGGTTCGATCCCTGGTATCAAAAAAAAAAAATAGCTCCCCGGGTCACTCCTAGCCACTTTGTTCGGGGTGACTCTGGGGGCTCCTTGTGTCCTTGTTTGTGTTGGCTGTTACTGGGTACCATCTGGCAGTGCCACCTCGGCACGGGAAGTTCCCTGAGAACAAGAATCTCAATCCTCTGGCTGATGTTGTATCTCCAGTGCTTGGGATAAGAGGAGCTCAGTAAATGTCGGACGGATGGACAGGTGGATGGATGGACGGACAGGTGGTGGGTGGGGAGAGGAGGGGGGAGGAGGAGGAATAGAGAGAAGGGCCCATTGATTGGTGGGTGGGTGGATGGGGAGATGGGTGAGGGCGGATGGAGGGATGGGCCCTGCTGTGCCCTTCGTCATTTCCACCGTGGTGACATTGCTTTTCTCTCCCCAGGTCTTGAAAGGGGACTACAAAACACCAGCCAATCTGAAGGGATATTTTCAGGTTAGAAACCCCGGGGCCACCCCGAGTTCCGCTTTCCCGGCTGGGCCACTAGCTTGTGTGTGCCCATGGCCATATCCCTGCTCCTCGCTGTCTCCCCATCACAAACTTGGGTGGGGACGGGTGGGCGAAAGGGCTGATGCAGCTGGGGCCCATCGCAGTCTGCCCCCCGCCATCTTTGCCATGCGGTGAGGGCCTGTGGGGACCTGCTGTGGCGTGTCCCTCTTGTCTGATTGAAGGCAGGGGTTCCAGACAGTGTGGGGGGGGATTTTCCTCCATGTCCCCCCAAAGAGAGAGAGTGAGAGAGAGAGAGAGAGAGAGAGAGAGGTGTGTGAGGGTCATACAATGCATGTGTCTGTGCAAATGGAGACACGCCCACTCCTGCATCCCTGTGCGTCCCTGTGACGGTCTCCCAGACGTCCCTGGCATGTCCGCAGGGGTGGCCCATGCTTTGTGTCACTGTGGGAAGGGACGGGCCTCAGCACACAGCAGGGACAGCCCTTTACCACTGGAGCTGCTGTTCTGGTGTGGCAGTGCCACCTCTTTGACACCTATTAACTCCGTCTCCTCAGGGGTGGCTCGCGTCACCCAGAGCAGCTTAGAGACCCGGTGGGGTTGAAAGAGCTTTCCCCGGTCCACATGCGCTACCCGACGTGTCCCAGCTGTCATGAAGTTGTTCAAAAACACACACTGCACGTGTTTGACACAAAGCTTCTGTGATCTCAGCCCCACAAACACAGATGCTATCCAGGGTGGAAAGTGTCGCTGGTGACGCTTCGCCCACCACCGATCCCTTCGTGACTGAGCCGCGCAGGCCAGCTCAGGAACCCTGGGAAGTCTCAGTTCTGAGTCCCCAAGGGACCTCTCAAATCTCCACATAGTGCAACAAACATAGATCACAGTCCCTAAGTATCTTGGATAAGGAAAGTAAAACAAAGGCGTCTTGTTAGTCACTAATGGCGCCTTCCTGAGAATTACCAGGCTTATAATTTATTGGTGAAAATACCCGCATTTAAGTGAAGGAGTGTTGCTAAAATTACTAGTTTTAGTT
This sequence comes from Callospermophilus lateralis, assembly GCF_048772815.1. Lineage (NCBI taxonomy): Eukaryota > Metazoa > Chordata > Mammalia > Rodentia > Sciuridae > Callospermophilus > Callospermophilus lateralis. The sequence goes on along the minus strand of NC_135305.1, from coordinate 114,848,739 downwards.
TGTGCGTGTGTTTTATTTAATTTGGCAAAATCAAGACTAACCCGCCCTGTGGCGTCCGCTTTAATTATCTAATGAATGAGGGCTGAGCGCCTGGGGGGGAGCCACAGCCTGAGCACTTCCCCGATGTTTGGGGAGCGGGTCCTGCAGGCTCCCTGAGGGTCACAGATCTGAAGTTGCCACTGGGAGCAGTGTGGCCAGAAGTAGCGAGCACTGTGTACTGTTCCTTTCAACCCAAATGATGAAGCCAGCCCGGCACTGGGGCGCACGCCTGTCATCCCAGCAGCTTGGGAGGCTGAGGCAGGAGGACACGAGTTCAAAGCCAGCCTCGGCAACTTAGGGAGGCCCTAAGCAATTCAGCAAGACCCTGTCTCAGAATAAAAAATAAGTAAAACCAGGCTGGGGAGGTGGCTCAGTGGTTAAGCAACCCTGAGTTCACTCCCTGCCACCTAAAAGTAAAAAAATAAAAATGAAGCCAGAACAAGGGACGGAAACAGACGTGGGGGTCACCCACCACCTGAAACTCTCCCCGCTGCTGCAGATGCTCTACAGATGGCCCTCTGTCTGCTCAAGCGAATGAGTTGCAGTCCTATTGTATGAGCCATCTTCAGGTCCCCATGTGTTGAGTTGTACCGTGACCATCTGGGACGGCTGCGCAGTGTTCTCTGTTATGCACAAGCCACAACCCCTTAGCTGTTTCCCTAAGATCGTCCCCGGCTCCTGCAGCATCCCCACGAGGTCCGTGCACACCACGCCTCTGCTTTCCCCCTGCACCCCACCCCCTGCCTCCCAGACCCCCCTGGTGTTGCCCGCCGTCTGTGGGGCATCCGTGGGGCGAGGGGTCCATCCGATCCTCCACTCAGAATTCACTTTGAAGGACCAGTGGGGAGGAAGGGGGCGGTATTCTGCAAACTCTTGAGGGAGCACTTAAGACATCTTACCAAACTGGGTGGGTGTCCAGTCCCCTGCAGCGTCGCTGAGCGGGCCCAAGACAGCTGGCAGAGCCGGGAAGGGTTTGGGCTGCTATTAGGAGAAGATAGGAAGGGTCCAACCCCTGCTCTCTGGCCTGGCCTCCCGCGTTGTCCCCACGCCGTCCAGGGCGTTGCGGAAGCTGGAAGGAGTCAGGGCCGCTGCATGTTGGTGGCGGGCGGTGCTGTCCACACAGCCCTGGTGCTTCCACGCCCGCTGTCAGTCACCAACCAGGAATCCCCAGCCCTGTCACTCGGGGTGGGTAAGGCGATTCCCTTACCTCGGCTCCGTGATGAAGTCACCGGCCCTCGTGGTGAACTTGGCCTCCAGCCCCTCGGACCTCCCGGGAGCCTGGGGATCAGCTCAGAACCCCAGCCCTCTCCTCCTGCTGGGTCTTTCTGGCCACCACCCTCGAAGCCGGTTAGGGCCCCAGCCACCAGAGCACTCTGTTATACAGGGGATCCCAAGGGTGTGGGAGCTGCGTGACCAGAACAGGGACAAAGACCTACCTACACCCCCAGATCAGACGTCGCCTGGTGGAGCCCCTTCCTGAGCCCCACGCCCTGTGGTGTTACCTGGGTTCGTCTTTATATATGTGTGTCTGAGGCACTCTGCCCCCTGCTAGAGGGGACCCTCCACTCCCTGAGAACAGTCCCTGGCACCTAGTGGGTGTGCGGGAATTATTTGAGAGCCTGTGTGTGTGTGTGTGACTAGTGATGCTGCAGGGTGGGCCTCACGGTGGCGAGCCCCCAGCACTGGCCACCTGGTGACCTCTTCCCACCTGCTCTCTTCCCCCAGGTGAACCAGAACAGCACCTCTTCCCACCTGGGAAGCTCGTGATTTCCAGGTAGGTCTGCCCGCTTCTCCGCTCAGGAGCCACCATCCCCTGGGAGCAGTGTCCACCAAGGTGGGCTGACCCAGCCCCCTCGAGGTTTCCATGGTGACAGGCTGGGGAGCTATTTATAGAAGGGAGGCTTAGTCTCCCAGCTCTGGATCAGGGATGGGGGAGGGAGGCATCCACGATGAACCAGCCCCGGGAGGGGGCGGGAGGGACCAGCCTGCCAGTCCACAACGGCATCCGGTTTGGCCCAAAGCAATTAATGATCTAATAATAGTCACAAGCAGTTCCATTCTAAGAATAACACCCGAGGCATGGGACCAGGTACGACTTTGTGTTCCTCATTTAATCCTCGGTGGCCCTGGGAGGCAGGGGACAGGATTCTACCATTTTTACCAAGGAGAAAAACCCAAACACAGAGAGGGCTTTGGAGGTGCCCAAGGCCACAAGGTCACTGAATGGCAGAATTCGCCCTGAAGTCATCCCCCCTCCCCCAGTGTGTGCTGTAGTTTGTGATTTTCAGGGCGTGGTTACCCACCCTTGTTTTGCTAAGGGGCAGGGAAAGGGGTTTTGAACTTGGAAACTCCAATTTATGAGAACACCTAGGCGTGACTTCTCTCGGCCTCCATTTCTCATATCTGGAGTGTGGGGACTCATCAGTGTCCACCTCTGAGGGACAGGGGAGCTGGCCCAGGTGGGAAGGCTCTGAAGTGTAAAAGCAGTGGACCCTCGCCATGAACTTGGGACGGGAGTCCAGGCTCCAGCAGGTGAGCGGGCCTCCCAACACGCCCCCGCCCCCAGCATCCCCAGTGTGGCCAAGGAAAGCAAGGGGGACCCCACAGAGAACCCCACAGAGAACTCGGGACCAGTTTGTACTTTCCTTTTTTTTTTAACAGCTTTGGGCAAGTGCTTTACCACTGAGCCACACCCCCCACCCTCCCTGTCATTTTAATTTTACTAATCTTATCCTACTTTTAAATAATCAGAATATTTATGAGTGTGTCTCTAAGTCTGCTTTACCCCAGCCTGCCCGGCTGGGGACACTGAGGCTCTGTCCTCCTCAGAGGTCCCATCTTGAGTTGTGCTAAGATCCCAGAGTTTAACTGCACAGAGAAGGACCTTCCCGTTGAAAACAGCTCCCCTCCCTGCCTTCCCAGCTTCCTTAGTAGAATCCTGGGCCTTTTTTATGAAACCGGGTTTATATACGTGGTGCAGTAGCTAATCCCAGGCCGAGTTCACCTTGAACAAATGCTCATCATTCCCTGGCCTCTATCCCCAAATCACTGCCATTTGGTCTTTATGATTAAGAAAAATGGCCAGGGTTGTGGCCCACACCTGTAATCCTAGCCACTCCCGAGGCTGAGGCAGGAGGATCCTGAGTTCAAAGCCAGTCTCAGCAACTCAGCAAGACCCTGTCTCTAAATAAAATACAAAAAGGGCTGGGGATGGGGCTTAGGAGTTAAGCATCCGTGGGTTCAATCCCTGGTTCCAAATAAATAAATAAGTGGATCTTGGAGGTCAGGTGGGTGCAGGTTGACATGCAGGTGAGAACCCAAGGAATGTTCTCAAATCCTCTCCTGCCATCTGGGATGCGTGTACAAACCTTGCTCTCTCACGCCATGGAGGAGGACCAGACCGCACACAGTCGCACGTGTAAATGTAAAACCTCTGTTTCAGGCTGTGACTCTGGGCTCAACGCAGTCTTCCCTTTCAGATCTCTGCAAATGGCTTTGTTGCCGAGAAAAGAAGAAGCCGCATTCGAGTGGAAATCGGACCCTAATCCAAGCATATTGCTTGCTATTAATCACCAAAACAGGACTGCCAGGGAGGAATGTATTGCATATGTTTGCAAAAACAGAAGCTTTTGACACTGTCCCTTGACACTCTCTGGACGTCACAGAGCCAAGAGTGTGGATGTGCTCTGGCTTTTGGAACTTAGGTATTTTATATTTCTCCCCGTTTTTTTTTTTTTAAATGGATCTGCTGACCTCCTCTGTCATTTGCAGAACTGCCTCAGTGGCTTTGTTTGTTGGGACAAGATCTACAATCTGTGCCTCTTCCTTTTCACCCTTACTTTGAATTTCAAAAAATCTATTTAAGAATTTAATATATGAGGCTTTCTTTGATTTCTCTCCCACTTCTACTCCGTTTAACAGAGAAAAAGAATTATTTGAATAAAGTGATCAGAGTCTCATTCGTCAATGCTGTACTTCACCAAGTGAACAGATTTCTGTGCCCGAGTTGAGTTGTCACATAGATGGGTGACAAGCAGAAGCCGGAGAACATGTCCATACAAGGAACAGCTGAACACCCCATGTCAGGCTAGTGGTTTGCTGGGACTCAGAGGAACTGTCGTATTCATGGTGGTTGCGTGAGATACCAGAGAAAAACCAGGTCAGGGAAAAGCCACACAGAGCAGAGGCCAGACTATTTCTCTCTGCCCGGCAGAGTCTTTTTGGTACCTGGGATTGAACTCAGGGGCACTTGACCACTGAGCCCCATCCCCAGCCCTAGTTTGTACTTCATTTAGAGACGGGCTTACTGAGTTGCTTAGGGCCTCGCTGTTGCTGAGGCTGGCTTTGAACTTGAGATCCTCCTGCCTCAGCCTCCTGAGCCTCTGGGATTCCCTGCGGAGTCTTAATAGACCACCTGCTCAACTGTCCCTGTAAGGATGCGTGACAACAGAGATGAAGTATTGCTGGCCAGGGAGCTCACCTGGATAGGGGACAGAGGAGAGTGCTGAAAACATGAGGTCAGGGACTAATTCTATGACACGAGCCCACTGTGCTGACCCCACCTGCTTTCTTTTCCAAGAAGCAATTTACGGTAGCCCTGCCTGGCCCAACCAGACAGGATATGTCACATTCCTCGGCAAACTGCCTGTTGTCTTCAGGAGAAGTGCAGACCCGAAATAACAACAATAAGAGGAACCCTGATGGGGGAGAATTTTGTAACCCCTTTTCAAGGACCAAATCCTGAAACTCAGGGCAATAAGGATAATCCCTCCTAACAGCAAAATCTACAAAAACCTATAGTTAAGAATCCAACCAGAAGCTGGACGCGGTGGCCCACGCCCGTCATCCCAGCAACTCAGGAGGGTGAGGCAGGAGGATGGCAGGTTCGAGGCCAGCCTCCGCAGTTTTATAAGGCTGTTAGCAACCCATTGAAACCTGTCTCAAAATAAAAAATAAAAAGGGCTGGGATGTTGATCCGTGGTCAGGCAGCCTTGGGTTCAATCCCTGGTACAAAAAAGAAAAAATGGGGCTGGGGATGTGGCTCAAGCGGCAGTGCGCTCGCCTGCCATGCGTGCGGCCTGGGTTCGATCCTCAGCACCACATACATGTGTCTGCCGAAAACTAAAAAAAAAAAAATATTAATATTCTCTCTCTCTCTTTTTTTTTTAATTTTATTTTTTTATTGGTTATTCAAAACATTACAAAGATTGCAGAATCACATCGGTTACACATCCACATTTTTACATAATACCATAATAGTAACTGTTGTATTCTGCTACCTTTCCTATCCTCTACTCTCCCCCCTCCCCTCCCCTCCCATCTTCTCTCTCTACCCCATCTACTGTAATTCATTTCTCTCCTTATTTTTTTCCCATTCCCCTCACAAACTCTTATATGTAATTTTGTATAACAATGAGGGTCTCCTTCCATTTCCAAGCAATTTCCCTTTTCTCTCCTTTTCCATCCCACTTCATGACTCTGCTTAATGTTAATCTTTTCCTCCTGCTCTTCCTCCCTGCTCTGTTCTTGGTTGCTCTCATTATATCAAAGAAGACATTTGGCATTTGTTTTTTAGGGATTGGCTAGCTTCACTTAGCATAATCTGCTCTAGTGCCATCCATTTCCCTGCAAATTCCATGATTTTGTCATTTCTTAGTGCTGCGTAGTACTCCATTGTGTATAAATGCCACATTTTTTTTATCCATTCATCTATTGAGGGGCATCGGGGTTGGTTCCACAGTCTAGCTATTGTGAATTGTGCTGCTATGAACATCGATGTGGCAGTATCCCTGTAGTACGCTCTTTTGAGGTCTTCAGGGAATAGTCCGAGAAGGGCAATAGCTGGGTCAAATGGTGGTTCCATTCCCAGCTTTCCCAGGAATCTCCATACTGCTTTCCATATTGGCCTCACCATTTTGCAGTCCCACCAGCAATGTATAAGAGTACCCTTTTCCCCACATCCTCGCCAGCACTTGTTATTGTTCGACTTCATAATGGCTGCCAATCTTACTGGAGTGAGATGGTATCTTAGGGTGGTTTTGATTTGCATTTCTCTGACTGCTAGAGATGGTGAGCATTTTTTCATGTACTTGTTGATTGATTGTATGTCCTCCTCTGAGAAGTGTCTGTTCAGGTCTTTGGCCCATTTGTTGATTGGGTTATTTGTTTTCTTATTGTTTAATTTTTTGAGTTCTTTGTATACTCTGGATATTAGGGCTCTATCTGAAGTGTGAGGAGTAAAAATTTGTTCCCATGATGTAGGCTCCCTATTTACCTCTCTTATTGTTTCTCTTGCTGAGAAAAAACTTTTTAGTTTAAGTAAGTCCCATTTGTTGATTCTTGTTTTTCTCTTGTGCTATGGGTGTCCTATTGAGGAATTTGGAGCCCGACCCCACAATATGTAGATCGGAGCCAACCTTTTCATCTATCAGATGCATAGTCTCTGATTTGATATCAAGGTCCTTGATCCATTTTGAGTTAACTTTTGTGCATGGCGAGAGGAGGGGATTCAGTTTCATTTTATTGCATATGGATTTCCAGTTTTCCCAGCACCATTTGTTGAAGATGCTATCCTTCCTCCATTGCATGCTTTTAGCCCCTTTATCAAATATAAGATAGTTGTAATTTTGTGGATTGGTTTCTGTGTCCTCTATTCTATACCATTGGTCCACCCGCCTGTTTTGGTACCAGTACCATGCTGTTTTTGTTACTATTGCTTTGTAGTACAGTTTGAAATCTGGTATCGCTACACCTCCTGATTCACACTTCCTGCTTAGAATTGCTTTTGCTATTCTGGGTCTTTTATTTTTCCATATGAATTTTATGATTGCTTTATCTATTTCTACAAGAAATGCCGTTGGGATTTTGATTGGCATTGCATTGAACCTATAGAGAACTTTTGGTAATATTGCCATTTTGATGATGTTAGTTCTGCCTATCCATGAACAGGGTATATTTTTCCATCTTCTGAGATCTTCTTCTATTTCTCTCTTTAGGGTTCTGTAGTTTTCATTGTATAAATCTTTCACCTCTTTTGTTAGGTTGATTCCCAAGTATTTTATTTTTTTTGAGGATATTGTGAATGGGGTAGATGTCCTCATTTCCAGTTCAGAAGTTTTGTTGCTGATATACAGGAATGCCTTTGATTTATGCGTGTTGATTTTATATCCAGCCACTTTGCTGAATTCATTTATTAGCTCTAGTAGCTTCTTTGTAGACCCTTTTGTGTCTTCTAGGTATAGGATCATATCATCCGCAAATAGTGATAATTTAAGTTCTTCTTTTCCTATTTTTATGCCTTTAATTTCTTTCGTCTGTCTAATTGCTCTGACCAGTGTTTCGAGAACTATATTGAATAGAAGTGGTGAGAGAGGGCATCCCTGTCTTGTTCCAGATTTTAGAGGGACTCTCTCTCTCTCTTTAAAAAAATAAAAATAAATAAAAAAGAAAAAAAAATCCAATTAGAACCAGTCAGCATGGGCCAGTGACCTAGATTTGTCATGGTAGAAGGGACTTGAAAGTCTGATGTCATCTTGCTGTCACTCAGAAACAAAAGGTGGGCCCAGATGGGACTCTGGAAACTTCTCTGGGATCCCCAATAAAACTGGAGTGCAGGAGAGGCACACCGTCCCTGCCCACTATGAGGACCCACACTGTCACCTGAGGGTGTCCCATCCTGTTTTCTGTCACTTCAGCCCACTGTGCCCGTCACTCTGAGCCACATGTCTGGGATTTTCTGACCGTGAGAACTGGGCTCTGGTTCGCGCTCCCCCCTTTCCCAGAAGGCCCGGCTGTGGCGTCCTGAGCCCTGAGGGCTGTGCTTCCTGCTGGGTTGAAACACTGGTGCCACAAGGGGTCCTCTGCTGGGGACGGTGGGCAAGGCCCACTTGACTTCTACCAGAAGGGCGCGCGCCCACGGAGCTTGGTGAGCAGGGGCTCCTGGGTGGCGTGAGCCCCGCGCTCACCTGTCCACAAGCCCAGAGGGTGAACCAAAAGACCCCAGGAAGAGGACAGAGCAAGGCTCTAATGACGGCCTGGCAAGATCAGGTGTCTGGTGCTCAGGGTCCCCCAGTTTGGGGACAGCAGTGTTTCATCCTGTAAAGTGCAAGATCTCCCCGTCCCTCCTTGGCTGAGAACTCTGGGGTGCACGATCTTCCCCACCATCACCGAGGTGTTGGGGTAGCTGGCACGGATATCCTCAAGGGACCCATCTCTGAGTCAAGCAAGGTTTGTTGACAGAGAATCTCCCCAGGCCGCCCTCTGCAAGGGGCAGCAGCCTGCCGGGAAAACTTCTTAGCTATCCAAACTATCCAGTCATGTACAATGGAGTGGTTAAAGAGTAACCCGTCTGGTCCTGTGACTGTTACTTGTCTGTCTTTTGTGGTTTCCGTAGTTAGGAAAGGTCATGCCTGGGTGGGCAGGTGCTGATTATCAAAATGGAGTTACTTTGGCCTGAGGACCTAACAGTAGGTTATTTAAAGAAATATACCTTTAGCCTGCGCGGTGGTGCACGCCTAGGATCCCAGCAGCTGGGGAGGCTGAGGCAGGAGGATCACGAGTTCAAAGCCAGCCTCAGCCACAGCGAGGCCCTAAGCAACTCAGTGAGACCCTGTCTCTAAATAAAATACAAAATAGGACTGGGGACGGGGCTCAGTGGTGGAGGGCCCTGAGTTCAATCCCCGGTACCAAAGAAAGAAAAAAATATATATACCTATAGTTGTCCCCACTTCTGTTGGTTCTCTTGCAGCGGGAAAGTCCCCCTGTGGATCCGGGCCTTTGGCGCACACACAGTTTATCTCTGTCGGCCAGGTGGCCCCTTCCTTCGGGCGTCCTGTCTGTCAAGGGCTGTGGATTTTCACTCTCTGGTGTTAACTGCTGGCAGCTGTTTATTCTGCTCCCCTCCCCAGGCCTCTCCCATCCCAAGTCGCTCAGCATTTCAAGCTGAGCACTGCATTGTGCAATGGGCCCAGGGCCTTCCACTCCTTACAAGAGGCAGCCCCCATCTCTAAGAGGGACAGCCCTGCCTTTGCCCTGACAGGAGGAGCCCATTAGCTAATTTTAAAATTGGGGTGGGCTGAGGACATCATGCTTAGTGAAGGAGGCCAATCCCAAATCACCAGAGGCCCCATGCTCTCTCTGATGTGGGGATGCTGACACACAGTAATGGGGAGGGAAGAATAGAAGTTCACTGTCCAGACAAAGGGGCGTGAAGAGGAGGGAGAGGGAGGGAATAGGAAAGACGGGGAATGAATCGGACAGAACTTTCCTATGTGCACATGATGACAAGCAGTGTCACTCTGCATCGCGTCCAACCAGGGGAATAAGAAGTTGTACTCCACGTGTGCATAGTATGTCAAAATACATTATGCTGCCGCGCACAGCTAAGAAGAGCAAATTTTAAAAACTGGGATGGGCACAGGGAAGGACTAGAGTTAAAAATGGCTACAGTTGGATGTTTATATCCCAATTAAGGCTGAATACTATTATTATATTATTATTATTATCATCTTCATTATTATTGTTTTTGGTACCAAGGATTGAACTCAGGGGCCCTCAACCCCCGAACCCCATACCCAGCCCTACTTCATATTTTATTTAGAGACAGGGTCTCACTGAGCTGCTTAGGGCCTCGTGGTTGCTGAGGCTGGCTTTGAACTCGCAATCCTCCTGCCTCAGCCTCCCGAGCCGCTGAGGTCACATTCGAGGCCCACTGCGCCCAGCCTAAATACTGTGTTATGAAAATGACCCACTGGACTTTATTTCTCGCGGGCCCCCCGCCCTGCCCCCGCCCCCGCTTTTCTTTTTATACCTTTCGGCCTCCTCCTTGTTCCCGTGCCCTCAGTGTTGCCATCTATCCCAGATGTATTAACTTTCCAAGGTGGAAACCGCCACGGTAATGAGTGGCCCCCGTTTAGCAGTTTTGTGGCCATCCAGGTAAGCGGGAGCACTCGGTCAGGGTACTGTGGATGAACTTGTCCTCTTGAGCTGCAGGTGATGAATGCAGACTCTGGAAGGGGGTCGGAGCAGCAGACACGGTGATGAGGGCACCCGTGGGTGGGTCTGTAACGAAGGCTCTGCCTGGTCCCTGACGCAATCAATGCCGGTTTAATGATGAGGCCATGGTTGGAGAAAAAGGAGAAGCTTGTTTTGTTGCTTTGCTAGCAAAGGAGAATCACAGGGGACTCCTGTCCCTGAGACTGTGACTGTGCCCATTGGGAGGAACCGGGGATTTTACAGGAAGTCTTCAAGGGTTGCATTCCAGGTGTGCTCTGGTAGGGGGTCCCAGGGCACCCCAGGGTGTGTTGGGATTCACATGTTAATTTGGGAGATATTCACTTCCTAGATCCCTGGCAGACGTCTTCCTGTGCAGCACTAATAACTCAGGGTCATCTTGTTCCCCCGCCCTTAGATTGGTAGTGGGAGAGGGAGAAGAGGAAAAGGAAAACATGTCCCTTTTGAAAATAAGCCCCAGACGGCCAGTGCAGTGGTGCCCGCCTGTAATCCCAGAGGCTCGGGAGGCTGAGGCAGGAGGATTGCGAGTGCAAAGCCAGCCTCTGCAAAAGTGAGGCCCTAATCAACTCGGAGACCCTATCTCTAAATAAAACAAAAAACAGAGCTGGGGACGGGGCTCAGTGGTCGAGGGCCTCTGGGTTCAAACCCCAATACCAGAAAAAGAAAAAAAAAAAATCCTCAGGGCTATATTCAAAAGGTGAAGTGGGCCCCTGTTGCAGGTCTCAGGTTGATGCAGAACATACTGTGACTGGCAGAGCTTTTTGTGATATTTACCGGGCACTCCTGTGTAAAAACTCTTTCTTTATGGCCTGACAGTTTTACTGACTTTCAGGAAAACTGACACAAATGTGCATCTCAGGTAGAAGGGCCACTGTCTTGTCTTTTAAATGTCCATATATTGCTGCATTTTGGTCAAACTCCCTTGCCAAGTGTTGGAGTCCAAATTGGTCAAAATGGACCCTTTTTCTGTCTCCTGTTAGAGTCAGCTGAGATTTGTTAGGGATCACTCTTAAGAACTTTTTATAACAACAACAACAAAAAATTATCTTTTGAACACAATTTAAAGTGTTTCATTTCTGAATCTGATCTTTGCCCCTTTTAAAATATCATTGTACCAAGGTCTCCACGTGTTCTCTCCTGAGTCCATCTGAATATCAGTCAACGACACAGACACCAGAAACATGGTCAGAGAGCTGAGAGCTCTTCCCTCCTGTGGATAAGGTGGCAGGACGTTCTCACATCCACATTGTCACCCTTTGAACAATTTAGTCTCTCCTTACCACCTTCCAAAAATACACCTGAATTCCCATCCCGGTGTAAAGACTCACACAAAATCTCATATATGACTTATTGACACAGGTGACCTTTATCCAGGTATGAAACATTCAATGATGTAAATAAATGAAAATCAAATTTGTTAGTTTTTAGAAACCTGAAGGAGACTTACACTACAGAGAATATTCTTTTGGAGAATACCAACTTGGAAAAGCGCTCTCCCGAGGTTTGCATTTTAAAATCCTCGTATACTTGAACATGAATGCATCTAGTATACGAAGAAGCCAGTAGTAATTAGTGTCACAATTACACAGATGTCCTACTCACTCAGGTTGGCTTTTCTTTTCTTTTTTTTTTTTTTTGGTTGTCAGTAGGCCTTGTATTTTATTTATTTATATGTGGTGCTGAGGATTGAACCCAGGGCCTTGCACATGCAAGGCGAGTGCTCTACTGCTGAGCCACAACCTCAGCCCCCTCACTTTAACTTTTAAAGTGAATTTAGAATACATAGTCTAAGGTGATGATAATCACAGGTCTGCTGCATGGGTTAGCCGTCCTAGCGAAAAACAAAGAGAGACTTCAATCTCTTATACATTTAGGAAAGCGTGTTAGTGATCAGAAATAGACTTAGTGAAAGCAAACAGATATGACAAGTCTTCAAAGGGCGATGTGGCCCTTGCATGATAGATACTATACATAAAAGAGGGCACTTACTGGTTATCTTGCAGGTAACACATAGACCTTCATTTAGCAAACTTTTGCATAACATCTAGACAAAGCTTATACAAACCTGGTTCTCAGATGTATAAATAATATCTATTACATATATTTAGGGTGTCAACTATATTGTTATAGCTTAAATAACAGTTCTCTTTTTAACCAGTTAAGAAACCATTTAAAAGATTTAAAAACAAATAGAACCCTAATTCCTTTAAGATTAGTTTCTCTGCTAGGTGTGGTGGCACCACCTGTCATCCCAGTGGCTCTGGAGGCTGAGGCAGGAGGATGGCAAGTTCAAAGCCAGCCTCAGCAATGTTGTGAGGCCGTAAGCAGTGTAACAGACCTTGACTCAAAAAATAAAAACGGATGGAGATTTAGTCAGTGGTTAAGTGCCCCCTGGGAACAAAAAACAAAAAAACAGACTGAGCTCCGTAAGTATAAGACCTAACAGACACAAGAAAATCAACTTTTTTTTTTTTCTTTTTCGTACCAGGGGTTGAACCCAGGGACACCGACTCTCCCTTGGTTGTCTCTCAACCAGTTCAGCAGCACCTCACACCCTCAGCATGGAAGTGGGGTTGCTTGGAAAGCCAGGCCTGCCCAAGGGAGCTGGAGAGAGGTTGCTCCTGGGTCCCACCTAGGGTGCCAGATTAGTTCCCAAAAGCTCAGTTCTTGTCCCTGATGCCAATGCAATAATGAGGACACTGCGTTTAGAAAAAGGAAAAAGAAGCTTTATTGCTTTGCTAACGAAGGAGAAGTACAGGGACTCCTGTCCCAGAGGCTGTGATTCTGCCAGTCAAGGGTGGGAGGGTTAAAGAGGTGACTCAAAGGCTACATTCCACTGTTCTGTGGGGGATGGTAATTCACATGTTAATTTAGGAGATGATCATTTCTGAGATCTTCTGGCCCCACCCCTAATATCTGAATTGCTTCCTTCCTCTGGTGGGTATGTGCTGAAGGACAGATAACTCTGCCCAGGATGGGGAAGAAAGGTAACCCTGTTTACCCCAAGATTAGGAGATGAGAGAGGAGATGAGAGAGGAAAAGAAAGGACCTGTCTAAGAGTAAGTCGCAGAACCAACCTGGGTGCCCTTCAACAGATGAGTGAATAAAGAAAATGTGGTACATATACACAATGGAATATTACTCAGCCTTAAAGAAGAATGAAATTATGGCCTTTGTTGGCAAATGGATGGAGCTGGAGACTATCATGCTAAGTGAAATAAGCCTATCCCAAAGAACAAAGGCTGAACATTTCCTCTGATATGCGGATGCAAGTTCTCATAAGGGGGTGGGGGCTAGTAAAGAATAGAGGTGCTTTGGTTTAGGTGGAGGAGAAGGAAGGGAGGGGAGTGGGAATGAGGGTAGGAAGAATAGGAGAACCAATGGGACATTGTTGTCCTTTGTGCATATATGAGTACACAACCGGTGCGATTCTACATCATGTACAACCAGAAGAATGAGAAGTCCGTTTACGTATGATGTGCCAAAATGCATTCTACTGTCCTGTCCAACTTATCAGAACAAATTAACAAAAAAAATCACAGTGACAGAGCGGCAAGGGCTCTATTCAAAACATAAGAGCACTGACTCAGTTCCAGAGGTCACACCTTTTAGAAGAATTCCAGCCACGGAGACACAGGACAATCAGAACTGCCCCCCCACACACACACCGGGGAAAACATTAACGGCAGAAGCAGAGGGAGAAGCAGGAGAGAAAGCTTCAGACTCTGTGTCCAGCCCCTGTGTGGTGGGACGGGGACTTGTCCCCTGAAAAAGCCAGTCTCGGAATCCACTCACTCTTCATTGTCCTTGATTTGGTCGGAAAAGATTTTTCTTCTTCTTTTTTTTGGGGGGGTTGGTACCAGGGATTGAACTCAGGGGCCCTCAACCACTGAGCCCCGTCCCAGCCCTATTTTGTGTTTTATTCAGAGACCGGGTCTCCCTGAGCTGCTTAGTGTCTCACTATTGATGAGGCTGGCTTGAACTCGAGATCCTCCTGCCTCAGCCTCCCGAGCTGCTGGGATGACAGGCGTGCGCCATAGCGCCTGGTGCTGAAAAGATCTTTTGATTCACAGCAGTACGTGAATGCATTTTCACGAAGCAACCAGAAAATGTATAGTGAGAACCCAAGAGGTCCCATTGTACTTCCTCTCAACATCCCCTTCCTTTCCTGATGCCTCCCCCCTTCCTGTTTGGAACACAGTATTCCAGATTGTTGATACACATTTCACGCCTAGACACAGAGTCCCCACAGCCCCACGGCCCAGGGTCCACATCTGCAATTCAACCAAGTGGGATCAGGATCATCTGGGGAAAAGTCGCATCTGTGCTGAGCGTGTTCAGACTTCCTCACTTGTCACTCTTCCCTGAACAGTCGTGTTTAACCGCTGTGTAGACGGCACTCACTCTGGGTTGGGCTCTAAGTCATCTAGAGATGAGTTAAAGTGTGTGGGAGAGGGGGCTGTAGCTCAGGGGTGGAGCGCTTGCCTAGCATGGACAAGTTCACTCCCAGCACTGCCAAAACATTTTAAAAAGGTAAAGTGTATGGGGAGATGTGCTTAGGCTATAGGTGATTGCTACAGCATTTTATATAAGAGACTTGAACATGTGCAGATTTTGGTTATGGGTGGTGGGTATCCTGGAATCAATCCCCCTGGATACTCAGGGATGACTATTTATATTTAAATATATAATCTTTTTATGGGGGGTACCGGAGATTGAACTCAGGGGCCCTTGACCACTGAACTGCATCCCCAGCCCTGTTTTGTGTTTTATTTAGAGACAGGGTCTCACTGAGTGGCTTAGGGCCTCGATGTTGCTGAGGCTGGCTTTGATCCTCCTGCCTCAGCCTCCCGAGTTGCTGGGGTGACAGGTGTGTGCCACCACAGCTTATGCTGACTTTTTTGACAGACTCCACCTGTGTACCCTGATTTGGACAGAAATTTGACAGCACTGTGAAACTGGAGCCTTGTCCTAGAACTTTCCTTGGTGGTTCCTTAGGGCAATGAGTCAGCCATCCTGCACCCTCCACTGTCCAGCCTGGGTACCAGGCACCGTCTGTTCTGATTCCTTATCTTGCCATAGGTGGAGACATGCACTCTGCACTTCACTTGGGGGCTATAATTATATATGACCAGCTTTGGTGTCAGAGAAAATGAGGGCCACGCCCTGGCCATGCGGTTTCCCTGTGGGGTGACCGTGGGCACGCTGTGCCTTGCTGTGTGGGTTAGACCCACACGCTAAGCGTTGTATAGCAGGGATCCGAGCGTTTGCAGACTTGGGTACCCAGGGGGGTCTGGACCCAGTTCCTCCCATGGGAAGTTTGGATGACTTCTCCAACCTCGGCTCTCCTCTTCTGTAAATGGGGACACGCAGGTGAGGATTGTGCTGTCCTCACAGGGGGGTTATGAGAAATTGAGAAGGAGGTCATCAAGTCGTCAGGTTTTCCCCTGCGGTGACCAGAGGACTGAGGGGAGCAATCACAGAAAAGGAAAAGTGTATTTGGGGCTCACAGACTCATTCCAAGGACCGCTGGCTTCCTTCCATTCCTCTGGGGTTCCGGTGGACAGGACATCATGGTGGAAAGGGGAGAAAGGGAGAGAGAGGGGTAGGGGAGACAGAGAGAGAGGGAGAGAGAGAGAGGGAGAGGGAGAGGGGGAGAGAGAGAGGGGAGAGAGAGGGGGAAAGGGAGAGAGGGAGAGAGAGGGAGAGGGGGGAGAGAGAGAGAGAAGGAGAGGGAGAGAGAGGGAGAAAGGGAGAGAGAGGGGAGAGAGGGGGAGAGAGAGGGAGAGGGAGAGGGAGAGAGAGGGAGAAAGGGAGAGAGGGGAGAGAGAGGGGGAAAGGGAGAGAGGGAGAGAGAGGGAGAGGGGGGGAGAGAGAGAGAAGGAGAGGGAGAGAGAGAGGGGGAAAGGGAGAGAGGGAGAGAGAGGGAGAGGGGGGAGAGAGAGAGAGAAGGAGAGGGAGAGAGAGGGAGAAAGGGAGAGAGAGGGGAGAGAGGGGGAGAGAGAGGGAGAGGGGGGAGAGAGAGAGGGGAGAGAGAGAGGGAGAGGGAGGGGAGAGAGAGGGAGAGAGAGAGAGGGAGAAAGGGAGAGGGGGGAGAGAGAGAGGGGAGAGAGAGAGGGAGAGGGAGGGGAGAGAGAGGGAGAGAGAGAGAGGGAGAAAGGGAGAGGGGGGGGAGAGAGAGGGAGAGAGAGAGAGGGAGAAAGGGAGAGGGGGGGGAGAGAGAGGGAGAGAGAGAGGGGAGAGAGAGAGGGAGAGGGAGGGGAGAGAGAGGGAGAGAGAGAGAGGGAGAAAGGGGAGGGGGGGGAGAGAGAGAGGGGAGAGAGAAAAGAAGAAGGAGCGGGGAGGGAAGGAGGGAGGGAAGGAGGGAGGGGGAGAGCGCGCTCCCTTCACCGGAGACCGCAGGGTGGGATCCTCCCGACACAGAACACTGACCAAGGCCACGCCGTGGCCGCCCCGCCTCGCCCCACCGCCTGCAGCTCGCCCAGTCAGTCCGCTCGCGGGCCTCCCGCATGGCTGGTCCAGGTCCTCACAGCCCCGTCATTTCACCTCTTGCATTGTCTCACACTGAGTTTTTGGGGACACCTCCATCCAAATCGTCACAGGTGGGCGAGTCCAGGTGAGGGAGGCTCAGGACTGGAGGCTGCGGCACCCGAGGACAGCTCGGTCGCTGGCCGCTCCCCGGATTCTTCTGGCCGTCCTGAGGGAAGGGGGGGCTGTGCCCCCGTCCACGCCCAACCTCCAGGAGGCCGCGCATCCTCGGGGGCTGCCAGCTGCCGGCACAGCCCGTGGCTGGGGGGCTGTCTGCTGCACATTTGCCAAATGAAGCGACCCAGGCCTCGAGGCTCACGGTGGCCCACCTCCCGAGCCGGGCGCTGACAACTTCCATCAAAACACCACAAAGAGAACCAGCTCTCTTCCTGTAGGCCCGACCTCCAGGGTAAGGGGGACCTGGGCGATCCTGATCCCTGCTGACCACGAGCAGAGGCCCTTCCTGGTTCCCCCCCTCCGACTGCACCAGGGCGGCCCTCTGTTAAATCGCTCTGTTCTGGGATTAACCAGAGCGAGCTGGACGGGTCCCCAGGCGGATGTTGGCGGGCACTCTACCATCTGGAGGCTTCCTCACTCTCCTCTGGAGCCTGGGCTAGGGTGGCTGGAGCATCTGGAAGCTCCCTGGGCATCTCGCACATGAACCTCTTTGCAGGGTACCTTGGGCTTCCTTAGAGTGAGGGGGGCCAGGGAAGTCGGGCTCCTCCCATGGGCTGGGCTCCTCCATAGCAAATGTTACAAGAGGTCAGGAGCCGGGGAGCTTAAAGGGTATGCCGGGAACTGGCACGGTGGCACTTCTACCTCGGTTTTCCACATAGCCAAGGAGCCCTCCTGCAATCAAGGAGAGACAGACTGACGTGGGTAGCAAGGTCTTCTCGCAGAGTAGATGTGGTGTGGACGACACTCCTGCAGTCACCTTTAGAACATACCATCCACCTCGGCAGAGATCCCAAGAGATGGGCCTCACCTGCGGATTCTCAAATGACTTCCAGACCTCCAGAAACACTGACGCCTGGGGAGTGCTCCCATTCTCCCTCAGGGGTACAAAATGAGAACACGCGTCTCCTTACCTCCAGGAGTTCCCTTACCTCCAGGGATTCTAAGCCCTTCACAGGCAACCCCGGCTTCTCGGAGGGTTTCCCCAGCCTCTGACTCCTCCTCCCAATTGGGGTGTTCCAGCCTTCCCTCACCCCAAATTTGGGTCTGGAATCATGTGGACACTTCTTACCCTTCATCCTTAAGTCTGTCTCATTCACTGTTCTGAGCTCTGCTCAGAATAATAAACCACAAGAATTCTCTCCCACCTGGTGGAAGCCCCTGGCTCATTCACTAGGCCCTCCTCTGTCTTGAGGCCTTCCTCAAATCTGGCTTATGCTGATTTTCTTTTTTTTTTTTTTTTGGTAACTGGGATTGAACCCAGGGACACTTAACCATTGAGCCACATCCCCATTCCATTTTTGTATCTTAGAGACAGGATCTCACTAAGTTGCTTAGGGCCTTACTGAGTTGCTGAGGCTGGCTTTGAAGTTGCCATCCTCCTGCCTCAGCCTCCTGAGCCACTGGGATTAGAGTTTGGATTATTCAGATTTTTACCTCATTTGTAACAAGCTATTTTTCCCCCTCAACAGATTATTAATTTATTTTGAAATGATTATTGACTCATATGAAGTTGCAAAACTAGTGCAGAGAGTTCCATGGATCCTTCACCCAGATACGTCACGTGGACATCTCACACAGCTCTAATACTAGGAAACTGACGTTGGTACAATACCATAAACTACAAACTTTTATTTACTCTCACCATGTTTTACACGCACTCCTTTGTGTGTGTTGATGTAGGTCCAAGCCATGCATTTCAGGGTTTTGGGTCCTTCTTTAGCAGCAGAACCCTCTCAGCCCCTTTCACACCCTTACAGAAAGACACACGGAAAAGCAGCTATTCCCTCTTTCTGTTTTTTTTTTTTTTTTTTTAATGGTCCCAGAGATTGAACCCAGGGGTCCTTAACCACTGAGCCCCAGCCCCAGCCCCTTTTTGTTTTTTAGTTTGAGTCAGGGTCTCACTAAGTTACTGAGGCTGGCCTTGAACTTGTGATCCTCCTGCCTCAGCCTCCCGAGTGGCTGGGATGACAGGCGTGGGCCATCACACCCAGAAAACCACGGATGACTTTTCTCTGCACCAAGCACCAGGTACGTCTCTCCAAAGCACTTTATTCAGGTTTTGTGTTTATTTTCCCACTGGTTGATTCAAGTTGTTCTTACTCTTTAGGCTGGGAACCTAGGAGAGTGGGAAGCATTTTTTAAAATTGCCCCACTTATCCCCACTGACAGCCACCTCCAGCCATCACAGTGTGGCAGCTGGCTTCCAGCATGGCGCCCAGTGAAGCCGCTTCCTGGTATCCGTGCACCCCACTGGGATGTCTTCCTTCCTGTACTCATCAGGACAGGATAGCAGACTAAAGAGAGGACTCTGGTTACATCTGAATTCCAGATAAGAGGATGGGTAATTTTTAGTATTTTACAAGGCTGAATGATACATAATCAAAAATAGTATTCATTTAACCTGAAATTCACAACTGTATTTTTATTAGCTAAACCTGGCGCCCCTAAGTAGGGCTATGTAATCAATAGGAAATTGCAGAGATGACCATGTGTGACTTCTGAGATTAGGTCATAAAGGACCTCAGGAGGTTCCGTGGCAGGGAACTGTGACCTGTGGATGATTCAGCCCCTGTGGAACCTTCAGATGAGTGCAACACCAGGAGAGACCAGGCTGAGTCAGAAGCACCCAGCTCAGCCACTCCCCACTTCCTGCCCAAAGTGGCATGAGGTGTTTTCTGTTGTTTCAAAGTGCTAAGTTTGGAGGTCACTGTGACATTGTGGTAGACAATGGCTAGGTACTTGTTCAATATTGTTAATGAGCTGGGTGCAGTGTTGCACACCTATAACCTCAGGGGCTCCGTAGATTGAGGCTGGAGGATGGCAAGTTCAAAGCCAGCCTCAGCCACAGTGAGGCCCTAAGCAACTCAGTGAGACCCTGTCTCTAAATAATATACAAAAAAGTGCTCAGTGATTAAGGAGCCTGATACCAAATATAAAAAATAATGTTAATGAATAAGTGAAACGTATGCTCTTGCAGGATGCTTGCTTTATCAATAATGTCCGAGATCTGGGGAAACTTGTGTCCCAGCTTTCTATATAAGGACAGAGTCTTCACAAGTTCTTGAAATATAAGTAGAAACCATCTGCAAGGAGCACTTAGAGGGAAATCAAATTTGTAATCTCAGCCAGTCTGGGTTTTCAGTTCTGCCAAGTTCAGGACACCATATATATTTTTGTGACAAACTTCAAAATAAGAATGAGCCATGTGCAACTGCATAATGTCACTGTCCTAGAAAAAGTACATGTGCTAGACTTTAAATATATCAGCTTGGAAGCGCCACGTAAGGATTGTTTCTATGGTATCAACCTATTTAAAGTTGTAACTGAGCAAAGCTTTTTTATTTCCCCAAAAATTCTTTTGGAGGCCATGTAGAAACTGCAGTGTTCCATAGGCTGCATAGGGGAGTGGTCAGCATGTGGACAGAGACAGGGTAAAAGAAACCGTCTTTGAAGGTTGAGGAACTGAAGACACAGTGATGTTACAGGGCGTTTGTGCTTGTGACCGTGAATGCCCACCAATCACTTTAAGGTTGGCTCAGATAGGTCCGTCTGGGTGGGGTGGTGCATCCCTGTAATCCTAGCGGTTCCGGAGGCTGAGGCAGGAGGAGTTCAAGGCCAGCCTCAGCAACAGTGAGGCACTAAGCAGCCCAGTGAGACCCTGTCTCTCAATAAAATTTAAAATAGGGCTGGTGATGTGGCTCAGTGGGCGAGCGTCCTGGGTTCAATCCCTGGTACACTTCCCCCACCCTGAAAAAAAAAGAATTAAGTGAATTAAGCCAGGGAAGGATCAGAAGAGACCCCAGCAAAGAACCAGTAGGTCAGCCTCAGTGACTTCTGCCCTGCTCAGCCCTGTGCTGTGGCATTTAATTATTTGAATTATTTATTTCAAAGCCACGTATGACATTCAGTTGTCACATCTCGTAGTCTCCTTCAGTCTGGAGCAGTTCCAGGTCTTCCCTTGACTGTCATGGCCTTGGCACTCCAAGGTTACAGGCTAGCTCTTCTGCAGAATGTCCCTTTATTTGGGTTTGTCTGTTAAATCCTCCTGATTAGAATTTGCATCTTTGGCAGGACTAAGACGGGAACAAGGCTGTGATCTTCTTGGGGCATTTTAACAACTGGCGCATAACTTCACTCTACCCCCTGACAGTGCACCTGCTCATCACCTGACCAGAGTCTGCACTCCTGTCTCATGACAGTCCATAAGATTCCCCTCTCCCAAAACCACACAGTGAGGTGCATCTGACGAAGTGAATCCATGGGCGTCAGCTGCCCTCACCATCCACTTACCTGCAGCTCTGAAGTCTGGTAAAGCCAGAAACACAGTTAGGAGGAGCCAAGCTTCCTTTTATTTTTGGCCTTAACATATAAACCTGTGTCTAGTTTCAGGCCCACACTTAAAACCCTATCTTTTCTCCTTGTTTCCCTCAATCTGCTTGAGGACTTTGCAGTGTTCGGCTCTTCCCTTCACCTGCTCCTGGGCTCCAACCTGTCTCTAGTTTCTTTCTAGAGTACATACCATGTGTCATGCACAGTGACTCCACGTATCTCTGTGGAGAGAGAGAGACCATCCAGTCACAGTCCCCGTTCCTAGGAGAGCCATGCTTAACTGGCTTTATGTAGGTTTTCGTTGAATTCATAGCAACTGTGCAAGCCACACCAAGTCCAGTACTTTATGTACACTTACAGCGATCGCCTCCTGGATCTTTTTGATCACACGGAGATGAGAGGAACAACCAACGCTTCCTAAGCACCTACTGTGTGCCAGCTACAGTCTCCCCTGCCTACACAGTTCATTTTACTGAATCCTCAACCATTTTGCAAGGTGCGGGGTGGGGGTGGGGGGGCTTCCCGTGGTGTGATGCCTGGCTCCAGGCCCAGCTGGGACATGGCTGGACCGAGAGGGAAGCCCGGAGCCGGCGTGCTCCATGTCTGCGCGGAGTCCCCGGGTGGGCGCTTCCCGCAGGGCGGGTCCTGCCTGTGGGCACGCAGCGCGTTTAAATTAGACCAGTGAGTGGAGGGATTTATTCGCCAGCCGGTTGGAAAGAAGACAGGAAAATATTCCTGGAGAGAATACTGGGAGCTCTAGACTTGGCCCGCCCAGCCTGTCACTGTCCCCAAACTCTGGCACCAGGCGACTACTGAGCCCACGCCGGCGCCTACAGCGAGGGCCAGGGATCCGGATTCGCAGCCTTGACGTTCGTCATTCTCTTTTGAACGCCGCGTCCCCGGCCACTCTCCGTCTCTCCCCTCTTGGGAGCCAGTCCTTCATCCCCACTGTACAGATTCAGGGTCGCGGCCTGGCACAGGCGCCTCCTTAGGCCAAGCCGGCTCAACGACATCCTCGCCAGTCACCCCAGCTGGGCCGTCGCGGCGGGGAGGCGGTCGCGGAGGGGAACTCCGCCCCCAGACACTCGGGCCCGGCGCCTTTGCCTCTCTCTTCTATTACCTTAGTCCCTTGCCACAGGAACCGACCCGCTCTAGCGTTGTAGAGCTGCCAAGGCAACCAGCGCGACACTTCCGCTGTTGGGACGTCACTTCCGGCGCGCCGGCCCGGGTACATCCGGGTTCAGGCAGCCGCCGGGAAGGGCTTTTCGCGGAGCGTGCGGAGCTGTATTCGGTTCGCTGGGCGGCTCTTAGAGGTGAGCAGGACGGGGGTGAGGGGGATGCTGCCCCGGTGGGAGTGCGGGCGAGGGCGAGGGCGAGGGGTGGGCGGACCGTGGCCCTTCCGCCGTGGGGTCCATTTCGCAGACAGCCCTGCCCCGGCCGGAAGAGGGGCGGCGCCGCTCGGGGTCATCGGGGAGTCCCGGCCTGGGCCGAGTTGGGGACTCCCAGACAGCAGGGTAGAGGCAGGTCCGAGTCCTGGCCTGGGCCTTGCCAGCACTGGCACCCGGACAGATGCTTCCCTTTGCGTGGTGTAAGTATCCTCCTTGCAGAAATGTCTCGATGCCGCCATCAAGTAACCAGCCTCGAGCGCCCAGTGTGTACTTGGCATCTACCGGGGGCCCTGCAGCCCGTGACTGACCTGGGGTTTCCACCGTGCCCTATGTCCCGGGAGGCAGCAGTGTAATTTAATCCCGTGAACCTGGGGCCTACCCCTCCTTTGAGAACATGTCCGGCCTGTGCACTCCTGGGTGAGGTGGAGCTGCTGCGTTCAACCAGTGCCCCAGTGGGAGGAAGCAGGGACAACTTTCTCACAGCTGACCGGAGTCGGCCACTGCCCGCGGAAGTAGGGATCTCCTGACCCTGAAGGCCACTTGCAACAGCCGGTAGACAAGAACACAATGGCTGTCACATAATGAGTATTACTCTGTAGGGCATCATGCTTGGCACCTTATGCACACTGAGGTTCATGCGCTGAGTATCTGGTAGAGTTGGGTTTGAATTCAGGCAGTGATTTTAATCTGCCCGATTGCAGTCATCTTGCTAGATTTGGTCCCTAGTCCAACAAAACCAATGGTGATGAACTGCGGCATGGGACTGTTGTTTCTTGACTATTTGCTGTGAGCTCAGTTGTTTTTAATTTTTAAAAGGACTTTTTTTTTTTTTTTTTTTGCCTAGCGGGTCTGCGCACACCTATAGTCCTAGTGGCTCTGTAGACTGAGACAGGAGAATTACGAGTTCAAAACCATGACCTCAGCAATGGCAAAATGCTTAACAACTCTAAAATACAAAGTAGGGCTGGATATGGCTCAGTGATTGAGTACCCCTGAGTTCAATCCCTAGTACCAAAAAAGAATATTCTTTTCTTTTTTTAGTACCAGAGATTGAACCCAAGGGCACTTAACCACTGAGCCCCATCCCAGCCCTTTTATGTTTTATTTTGAGACCGTGTCTTGCAAAGTTGTTTAGGGTCTTGCTAAGTTGCTGAGGCTGGCCTTAAACTCGTGATCCTCCTGCCTCAGCCTCCCATCTTGCTGGGATTAAAGGCATGAGACACCATGCCAGGTGTTCAGTGACTTTTAAGTGCCTCATTGAATCGTCTTTGCAAGCATTCTTTAATGTTGGTGCAGTTATCAATCTCAATTTAAGAAAGAGCCAGATCTCATCACAGCTGCAGATCTCATCACTTAGTACTGATTGTTTTTTTCTGAAATAGTATCTGTTTTGTTGAATATTCACAATGATTTTGGTGAACTTTGAATTTGGAGGAAGTGTTGAGGGCAGCTGGAATAGAAACTCCCAGGAAATCCTCAAGCTGCTGCCTCCAGGACTCATCACACGCTGTGTCCTGTTTGTCCTTTCCCTAGTAACTGGCCATGTCTCTTTCCCATTTGTACCGGGATGGGGAAGGCCACATGGACGATGATGACGATGAGCGAGAGAACTTTGAGATCACCGACTGGGACCTCCAGAATGAGTTCAACCCCCACCGGCAGCGCCACTGGCAGACCAAGGAGGAGGCCACCTATGGGGTGTGGGCCGAGCGTGACTCGGATGAGGAGAGGCCCAGTTTTGGAGGAAAACGGTACTGGCTGCATGGGCCCTCCCGCTTGCCTTAGGAAGTGGGGAGGATGGGAGTGGGGGGCCGCTCCCCGGCAGTGCTTCTCTTGGCCTTATGGAGTCCCCTGGCTGTGTCAGCGGGAGAAGCAGGCCCTCCCAGGCTGTCCTTCACTTATGTAGCCATCAGCACGTGGTCACTGAACAATTACTGCATACTTGGCCTTGTGCTCTACACTGTCTCCCTGGAGCTCAGACTCTAGTGGGTAACAACAGGTTTTAATCTACAACTCAGTAACTGTAACTGTGATTTAGGACAGGAAGGAAGCAAAAATGCCCCGGAGGGTATTTGGCTTATTCTGGGAGGTCAGGGAAGAGTTCCCTGGAGAAGTGACCCTTAACTCATAGGAAAATGAAGGGGGCTAAGGTGGTGGGACAGGGTGACTGTACAGAGGACCTTGTTTGGAGGCCCAAGGTGGCCACAAGGGCACTGAAGATCTGTAGGCTGGGGGGGGCGGGACTTGAGACAGGATTGTGGGGGAAGTGGAGAGCCCTGTCACAGGTGTGCTAAGGAGGCAGGGAGCCCCAGTGACGGCAGAGAGCTCTTTGAGGAGGCCAAGGCTGTGGTCCCAGCAGCGGTGTGGCGGGGGTAGGCTAGGGTGGTGGCCAGGAGGTGAGAATGTATGGCGGGGGTAGGCTAGGGTGGTGGCCAGGAGGTGGTGGCCAGGAGGTGAGAGGCCCTCTCCCTGGGGTGGGAGTCTTGCTTATGCTGGCCTCAACTCACTCACCCATGTGTGCCTCCAGGCTGTGGACTCCTGAGGCTGGGCCCCTGAGGGGTGTCTTTTTCCCAGAAAGAACAGAGGTGAAAGAACCTAGGGGTCTGTTCAGCCTCCTCTCACCCGCAGCAGGTGTAAAAGCATATGATACGTAGGTCAGAGGTCAAGACTTGCATGGTCAAGGGCTGATAGGAGTAGCCCACAGATACTGGCCACTCGTCCTGCGGACTTCACAGCCTGGGCTCCTTTCCCTTAGAACAAAGGGGCCATTACTATCCTCCTCGTTGTTGGTGAAGAAATTAAGATTTAGAGTCATATAGCAAGGCAGAAACCAAGCTGGAAACGAAACCTGGAGCTCCGTGGTTCTGGAGTTTGGGCTCTAAACCACCAAATTGTCGCATCTTTTAGGAAAAAGTTCCCTGAGTTCTGTTGCTCCTGTGGGGTGTTTAATGCCTAGCCCAGTCATTTTATAAAGCATCACTCTACTTGGCAATATTCCAGGACATCTTTTCTGTGTTCCTCTAACCACACAGGGTTGTTTCACACAAAAGGAGCTGGGTTAGTGACTTACCGTAAGTGTTGGTCTTGAAGCAGTCACGGTTTAAATAGTACATTTCACAAGGTTAATTTCCTGGGTGTTTTAGTTTAGTTCTCATATTTAAATGAATTTAGTGGATATGAGCTTCTAAGTTCAATTAATATATTTATTAACATACTTCACATTCATATAATCTTTTAATGAGTTTTACTGTGTATGTGTTTTGCTTTGTGGTTTTTTTTTTTTTGTTTTTTGTTTTTGTGTGTGTGGTGCTGGGGATAGAGCCCAGGGCCTTGTGCATGTAAGGCAAGCACTCTGCCAACTGAGCTAGATCCCCAGCCCTTGAGTATGATTTTTATCTGTTTGAATTTCTACTCCTATTTTATTGTTGGACTTGAAATAATGTTTACAACAAATACTTTTAAGGTAGATTAGATTTTAAAAAAAGTAAAAGGAAAATTGGATCATCAAGTTTTATCTTGAATTTAAAATTAACTCAATATTGATATATTCTTACAAATATTTATTTAGTTGTAGATAAACACACAGTATTTTTATTTATTTTTATGTGGTGCTGAGGATCAAACCTAGTGCCTCACATATGCAAGGCAAGCGCTTTACTGCTGAGCTACAGCCCCAGCCCCTCAATATTGTTATTGATGTATCTTCAGCCATAAATTTGAACTGCACGTCCCAGGTAAACATGTTAAATGTGATCACATGAAGCCTGGCCTGGGGTCCTTTTCATATACTGACATACAAATAGATATGTTACTCTTTTTTTTTTTTTTTAATAATTTTTTAGTTGCCAATGGACCTTTTTTTATTTATACGTGGTGCTGAGGATGGAACCCAGCGCCTCACACGTGCTAGGCAAGTACTCTGCCACTGAGCCTCAGCCTCAGCCCAAATAATTGTGTTACTCTTTTAAAATGGATCCCACGAGTCCGCTGTGAGGACTTCCTTGTGAGCCCAGTCCCAGGCAGGGCCGGCTGCAGAAGAGTTCTTTACTGACCAGGGCTTGCGTCTGTGCCTGCAGGGCCCGCGACTACTCTGCGCCCGTCAACTTCATCAGCGCAGGGCTCAAGAAAGGGGCGGCTGAGGAGGCAGTGCTGGAAGATTCTGAGGATGAAGAGAAACCGATTAAGCAGGAAGACTTTCCTAAAGATTTTGGACCAAAGAAGTTAAAAACGGTAGAGTCTTTATCGCAGGATTGTCACCTGAGTAATGTCCTCCAGAGGCTTCCTGGCAGGGGAGCTCAGCAGGCACCCTCATGCGGTGGGGTCTTTTCCTTCTTGACGGGCGTCACTGATCTGTCTTGGTTCATGATGCTCTTTTTCCGTAGTGCTCTCTAGCCACCAGGCCATGTTCTCATGGGTCAGGCTTTTGCAGATTTTTCTCACAACTAAACTTTGGTTATTCTTCTTTGCAGGGTGGCAATTTTAAGCCCAGCCAGAAAGGTTTTGCAGGAGGAACCAAATCTTTCATGGACTTTGGCAGCTGGGAAAGACACACGAAGGGAATTGGGCAGAAGCTTCTTCAGAAGATGGGCTACGTCCCCGGGCGAGGTCTTGGGAAGAACGCACAGGGTACGGCAGCAGCGCCCTGGAGTCCAGTGGGGAGGCCAGGCTGGGGGGCTTGAGGCAGGGCTCTCTCCTCTCCGCCTTTTCCATCCAGCTCGCTCCTTCCCCCTTAAAAGGGGAGTCTGACTCTGTGGCCTCGTTTACCGATGCAGGATGGTTGTTCTCCTCGGCTCCCTTGCTGTCTCAAAACCCAGTTAAACAAAAGACACTGAGTGAGAGAAAGTACTAAGGTCTGAACCAGGCTGACGTGACGTGACATGGCTTCCTTGTGTACTGACTCGTGTTTCTAAAACATGGATCAGTGGCCAACATTTAGACATCAGCCTGTTTCACCTAAAGTTCTGTATTGTGTTTGGCAGGAGCATAGCTGGATCATATGGTCCCTTGGCCTGCGTGTGGCCTTCGTCTAGATGCAGTGTCCCACCCTTACACACTGCTTTTTATGTGAACCATCCTGGGCCCTGAAGGCCCAGGAAAAGTTTGTAATCCTGCTCATGAGGGTTTTGGTAAAAAACAAACAACAAAAAGAACAAAAAACTGGGTCTAGGGGCACACGCTTACTACCTGGGAGGCTGAGGCAGGAGGCTCGGGTTTGAGACCAACCACAGCCTGCTAGCTAGGCCCTCAGCAAGGGCTGGGATGTGGCTCGTAGCACAGGGCCCCTGGGTTCAGTCCCCAGTGCCTCCCTCCCAGGAAAAGGTCCACGAGTGTCAGTACGACTCCATGTGGCCTTTGCAGCAGCTGGAACCTGTGGCTGTGGCTTTGGGCGAGTGCTTCCTCACTCTGCTACACAGTCTCCTCTGGTCTTCCCCCACCAGCCTTGTGAGTCACTGCCTCTCTCCCACATCTCCTCTTGAGTCAGAGCCACACAGATCGGGCAACGGGCCCCTTCCTGCAGGAACTTTTCCTTTTTGAGCTGCTTCCTATGAATGGTCACCAACCTGATGCAATCCGAAGTGTCCTCTGTGGTTGGAGTTCCAACAGTCAGTTAACAGTCAGTCAGGTTGTGTTGGAAACATTAGCTGTGTGGGAAGTACAGGAAGTGGAAAGAAGGTGATAGTGCCTGGGAAGGACGGAGAAGGGGTGACCTTGAGCTTTAGCAGCAGT
The DNA here is from genome assembly GCF_048772815.1 of Callospermophilus lateralis. Classification (NCBI taxonomy): domain Eukaryota; kingdom Metazoa; phylum Chordata; class Mammalia; order Rodentia; family Sciuridae; genus Callospermophilus; species Callospermophilus lateralis. Next base: position 114,820,540 of record NC_135305.1, on the reverse strand, counting down.
TCAGGGGAATCACCACTGATGTCTCGTAGTCCTGATTGTGAACGTCTGTCACGTGGACGTGCAGGGCTTGGACATGGTGTGAACATGCAGATGGGGCGGGGCGAGCTCTTTTCTCTCCTTGTCCACTAACACAGTGAGCATGAGTAGCAGTGGCAATCTGTGTTTGGGACATAAATAACCCAAGGTCTGCAAACTGTTAGCAGCATAAATGCTCAGAACTTTGAAACCATGTGGGATGTGACAGTGTTCCAAGGACAGGCCACAGAGCTCCTTTAGGGCAGTGTAATTTTGTGTAAGGAGCCAGGACTGTGTGCTACTCAAGTGGCTTGTTCAGTCCACGGGTTGATCTGATCTGAAGCCTCTCTTTTCGTCTCTTGCTGGGTTGGCAGGAATCATCAACCCCATCGAAGCCAAACAGAGGAAAGGGAAAGGAGCCGTGGGGGCCTATGGCTCAGAGCGGACCACGCAGTCCCTGCAGGACTTCCCTGTGGTGGACTCGGAAGAAGAAGCCGAAGAGGTAAGTGAAGGTGGGAGATGAGGGTGGGGTGTCCGGTGCCACTGTGGTAGCTGCTTGTCCGTCCTCTCATGCGTCCTCTCAGTACTTCAGGTGTTCATTTTGCACTGGCCATAAACTGGGTACTCTGCTGGAGACTGGGTGTCCCTTGAGTGGACATAGCGCCCGTTGGGCAGTAACAGATGTACGCAGGCAATGACAGTGGGGAGAGATGGCAGATGTGCCGGGTGCACTGGTGCAGACCTGTGATCCCAATGATTCAGGAGGCTGAGGTAGGAGGATCGCAAGTTCAAGGCCAGCTTCAAAAATTGAGCACAACTCTTAACAACTTAAGACCATGTCACAAAATAAAAAAGGAAGAGAACTGGGGATGGAGTCCTGTGTAAAGGCTGCTGGGCTTCATCCCCAGTACCGGGGGAAGGAGAGAGGGTGTACTAGGAGTTGTCTAGGCGGAAAGTGAGGCTGGATGTCGAGCTGTGTTTGATAAACATGGCTGCCTGGGAAATCTTGGGGGGACTGCAGTATTCATTTGAGACCCAGAGGAAGAGAAGGTGCTAGCAGCAGGGAGAATGGAGAGGCCAGAGGACGTGCATGAGAAGCTCTGGGATGGTAACGTGGGAGACCGTGGGGGAAGACCATGGGGGAGGGCGGCAGACCCAACAGGGAGGGAGGGGGCTGCCACAGTCTCCTGGCCTCCGTGGCTGTTGGGGTCCTGGCGTGGCTTTACTCCAGCTGCAAGGGGCAGCTCTTTGTCCCTTGGCACTCATGAGCAAAAGTAGGATGCTACAAAGCAGCCTGACATTGCTGTTCTTGTCACCCACCATCTCCTGTTAAGGGGGAGGAGGCGTTTGATGAAGTGCACTTGACGACTGTGAGTCGGGCCAGATGCAGAAGCCCACAGGTGTCTGTGTTAAGTAGGCAAGCCAGGCGGCCCAGCCAGGAGTGGCGGGCAGTGAGCACACCCATGGGGGTGTGGCCGTCTGAAGGGCTCTCCCCTGCTCAGCTCCAGGCAAGTGTTGCTGTAGGAGACCCAGGGACTTTCCCAGAGTAGCCCAAACTTCAGAAGTTGTTTCTTTTGGTACCGGGGATTGAACTCGAGGGCCCTCGACCATTGAACCCCACCCCAGCCCTTTTGTTTCTTATTTAGAGACGGGGTCTTGCAGAGGCTGGCCTTGAATTCATGATCCTCCTCTCTCAGCCTCTCTGGGATGACAGGTGTGCACCATTGTGCCCGGCTCTAGAAGTCTTTTTGAGGAAAAAAAAATTTAAAGATTTAAGCCAGAGTGAGAAAAAGAGGGACAGTCACAACACTGGACTTTCTGAGGGCTGGACCGAGTCTCCTTAGCCTAGACTCTTTCTCCTTCAGAGAAGTCATTTTGCAGTTTTGGGAGTGAACTCAGAGCCTTGCCTGTGCTGGGTGCACTCAGCTCCATCCCCAGGAAGGATCTCACTGAATTGTCCAGGCTGCTCTTGAACTCTTGACCTTCCTCCCTCAGTCCCCTGAGTAGCTGGCCCCGCAGGCTGCAGCACCCGGGTTCACGTTATTTCCAATCCAAGCGTAGTGCTGGCCTAGAGTCTGTGCTTGGTAAACGCTGCCTTTCCTTTTTTTTTGTTCTCGTTTCTGTGGGGTGCACCTGCCTCGGGAACCCGTGGGAGGGTGGGCATCAGGGAGTGTCAGCAGGTGGCTTAGTGTCCCACGGCACAGTCCTTCATGCAGAGCCTGGCACACACTTATCTGGGCAGCTGGTGATTGTCTTGGTGGCTTCAGTGGCTGCACCTCCTGTGAACAGTGGCACTCCCCGTGGAGACTGACTGCGTGCCTCTGGTGCAGGAGTTTCAGAAGGAGCTGAGCCAGTGGAGGAAAGACCCCAGTGGGAGCAAGAAGAAGCCCAAGTACTCCTACAAGACGGTGGAGGAGCTGAAGGCCAAGGGCAGGATCAGCAAGAAGCTCACGGCTCCCCAGAAGGAACTTTCTCAGGTCAAGGTATGGGGCTGGGGACCTGGTCCAGGATGGGGGAAAGAGAAGCCATGCCCAGGGTAACGGTGACAGCTGGCCGTTTCCCAAGGTTCTCTTGCCTCCCGTCAGGCTGCTGCTTTTCTTGAACCCTCTCCTCCTGCCCTGGTGGGACATTCCTGTAGTTAAAATCTGCGCGTGTCCTTGTTCTTAATGTGACAGGTTTCCAGAGGTGGCAGGACACTGTTGCTAGACCTTCAGCTTTTTTTCAGGTTTGGTTTGGGTTTTGGCAGATTAGTTTGCACCTAAAGCTTTACTTGAGGCTGAGGAGAGGTTCCTAGGACAGCCACCAAGATAAAGAACACAGAGTCGCCCAGGCCTTACATGCTGGGAAGCTGGCAGCGACTCTGGCCGGGAGCGTGGGGAGTGTCAGGGCACTGGGCTGGGGACACTGGAGTCTGAGCTCAAGCCCGAAGTTCTGCTTTGCTGGTGGATGGAGTCTGCATGCGCTGTAGGCCTCTGTAGCTGGAGAGTCCGTCCTGTGTCAGCAGCTGACCACGCAGGGCCTGCCGAGTGGCACCAACCTCAAGGTCGCAGCCAGCCGCCGTCCCGTGTCAGCAGACCCCAGCAGCTCATCCTCGGTTTCTTTCTGCATTCTTGTCTCAAATATTTGGAGAATGAATTTCATGGACAGTACGACAAGGCCAGGGGGAAAGGGGTGGGGTTTACTCAAGTGACAAGGAAAGAGGTGGAACTCGCAGGCTGAGAGGAGGCCCGAGAGCAGGCCCGAGAGCAGGCTGTGCTTGACTGGGGAGTGACGACGCTCCTGGGTCAACGCTGCTGTCCAGGTGTATCCAATCAGGTCTCCAGAGCATGAGTCCTCAGGGTCAGCTCTGCACCTTCCTGCAGTCTCCACTCAGGTCTCCCCACTTCTGCTCTCCCACTGCTCACGGGGCCCAGGCTGCGCTGCCTCAGGGAATCGCCCCCACGCCCTGGCTTCCTCGGCCCTGACTCCTCATGCCCAGGCTCTCCCCAGCATGGCCGCAGCCCCTGCTTCCCACTGCTGCTCCAGCCCGCGGAGACTGCCACTCCTCTGCCACCTCTGAGTGGGTGGCCTGGGAGTCATTCTAGCAAGGATGCCACTGTCACGTGCTCCTGCAGTGCTCATTTCCATTGCCTTCCCAAGGGCTGAGAGCAGTGGAGATGGCTGCCTGTGGCCAGAGGACAGGTGTTGTCAGCTCAAAGAGGCCCTGGTGGTGTTCTCAACTCGCCCAGCATGCTGCATGGCATGTTATCTGGGGACAATAAGGAACGGGTGATAGGTCACACCCAGCGAGGTTGAGTCGGATCTGGGCTAAAGCCCTGGGCGCTCTTTCTAGGCTAGTCACTCTTATTTAAAGCAACAAATGATTATTCAGAGGCACAGGCCACACTCAGATTCCCTCAGTTTTCCTAAAATGTTATAAATAGTTCATTCCTTAAGTTGCCTTAGTCCAATAACTATGTTTATTGTTTTTATATTTTTAAAAAATTTTATTACAAGAGTAATGTGTAGGGCATTTTAAGAAATTAGGAAATTCAGAGAATAAAAACATGAACAATAGTACCCACCCTCCCAAGGTCACCAAAGTTGAATGCCTTATACACCTCCTTTTAGGTCTTTCCCTGTGCTTCTGGGCATCTGTGTGTAGCTTTTACCAAAAGGCCATATTTTGATTATCAAGTTTTGTTAGCTGCTTTGAAGAGTAGAGCTTCTACTTTTCCATGAAAATAGGTTCCTTTGCTAACACTCAGTCCCTATTCAAATGTCCTGTTTCCTAAGGTCCTCCGTCTGGATCATTCAGAGGGATCCAGCCTCGGACTCTCTGCACCAGTTCTGTCCCCGAGCCTCCTCTGATCTAGTCCCCCTGGAGCCACCTTGAGACATGCTACCCTCTCACAGCTCTGCTAAGCTGTGGTTGACACTCCTGCCTGCATCCTCTCTGACGGGCAGCAACGGTGGGCGCTAACCCGTGTCCTTTCTGCTCCCGCTCCAGGTCATCGACATGACGGGCCGGGAGCAGAAGGTCTACTACAGCTACAGCCAGATCAGCCACAAGCACAATGTGCCCGACGACGGGCTCCCGCCGCAGTCCCAGCTACCACCCCTGCCCGGCAAGGAGGCCAAAGCCCCCGGCTTCGCCCTGCCCGAGCTGGAGCACAACCTGCAGCTGCTCATCGACCTCACAGAGCAGGAGATCATCCAGAATGACCGGCAGCTGCAGTATGAGCGGGACATGGTGGTGAACCTGTCCCACGAGCTGGAGAAGATGACCGAGGTCCTGGAGCACGAGGAGCGCGTGATCTCCAACCTGAGCCGCGTGCTGGAGATGGTGGAGGAGTGCGAGCGGCGCATGCAGCCCAGCTGCCCCAACCCCCTCACCCTGGACGAGTGCGCCCGCGTCTTCCAGACCCTGCAGGACAAGTACTACGAGGAGTATCGCATGTCGGACCGCGTGGACCTGGCCGTGGCCATCGTCTACCCGCTCATGAAGGACTACTTCAAGGAGTGGGATCCCCTCAAGGTGAGCTGGGAGCTGTGGCCGCTCCGGGCTGGGGTGCGCCCTGCTGAGGAGGGCGGAGTAGGAGGGCTGCTGACGCCTTTCTCCTCAGGACTGCACGTACGGCACCGAGACCATCTCCAAGTGGAAGAGCCTCCTGGAGAACGACCAGATCCTGTCCCACGGCGGTCAGGACCTCTCCGCAGATGCCTTTCACAGGTACTACGGCGGGCCCGTGCTCCTGGCCCAGGGGTCGCTGGAGGCAGGGGACAGTGGAGGTGCTGTCCATGCTAACCTGCTGCGCACGGGTTCTGCTCTGGGAATTTAAACCATTCCCTGCTTGCTCAGCCTGGCTGTCAAGTGTCTGTTCAGGGCCACCCACATGTGGGTGCCAGGCTTTACCTGGGGGACTGCAGCCACCTCTGGTCCACCGTGCAGCCCGCTGGGTATGTGGTAGCGAGTAACGAGGGCGAGCACTTACTTAGAGTAAGAATCGGAACAGAGGTCACTCAGGAGGGGACATCAGGCTCTGGCCTAGGGGGTCAGCCTGTGTCAGCTGTGGGTGGAGCTCTAGGCGGGACAGCACCTGTGACCTGGAAAGGAGCCTTCTGCTGGGGCCTGTGAGCCTGTGTCATCTGCAGCAGACTTGCCAGGCGGTGGGCACTACCGGGGGACCCAGGCCAAGCAGCCGGCAGGGGAGGTCAGGTTAGCCAGGCGGAGCCTCCGGTTCTGGTTGTGGCTGCTTCTGTGCTGTTGCTTTTCCTTGTCCTGTGGTCAGGGTTAGGGAGGTGGCGGTGACTGGGGTGCTTGGAAACCCATCCGTGGGGCTGACCAGGGCCCTCTGCCTGCCGCAGGCTCATCTGGGAAGTCTGGATGCCTTTTGTTCGAAATATTGTCAATCAGTGGCAGCCAAGAAACTGCGACCCGATGGTGGACTTCCTGGACAGCTGGGTACACATCATCCCCGTGTGGATCCTGGACAACATCCTGGACCAGCTCATCTTCCCCAAGCTGCAGAAGGAGGTAGGCTGAGCCCTGGGGACAGCTGTGGTCAGTGACCCTGGGGACTGTGGAGCATTTCTCCTGCCTCCCGCTGTTAGACTCTATCAGCACAGCCCTTTGTCCTGTGGCAGAGTCCAGCCCTCTCCTCGGGACTTTCCCTCAGATCTTCTAGAGGGAATTCATTTTCTTGAGGTCTTCAATGAAATTAGCCTTCTGAGTCTCTGAGGTTCAACACGTTGTGTGTTGGAGTTGGTGTCTTAGTTCCGGGGACACAGAATGTGAAATGCCTACAGGCACTTTGGTCACCATAGAGGGGAGGCTGGGTCATCTACATGAGTGCCAGGGACAGCCTGCACAGTGGCACAGGCCACGATCCCAGGAGCCTGAGGCAGGAGCGTCACAGGTGCGTGGCCAGCCTCAGCAACTTAGTGTGGCCCTATCTGAACATAAACAGGGCTGGGGACGGGGCTGTGGCCGAGGCCCTGGTTCAGTCCCCAGCACCAGGAAGATAAATGGAGAGGGCTGGGGCCTGGGCCAGGAGAGCAGGGCCTCCCTCCTCAAGGACAGTCCTCACCCACAGCCGCACGGGGCAAGTTCCAGACAGCCTCAGGCTGCAGCAACTGCTCCTTTCCCCAACCCTCTGCAGGTGGACAACTGGAATCCCCTGACGGACACGGTCCCCATCCACTCCTGGATCCACCCGTGGCTGCCCCTCATGCAGGCGCGGCTGGAGCCACTCTACTCCCCCATCCGCAGCAAACTGTCCAGCGCCCTGCAGAAGTGGCACCCCAGCGACTCCTCGGCCAAGCTCATCCTCCAGCCCTGGAAGGACGTCTTCACCCCCGGCTCCTGGGAGGCGTTCATGGTCAAGAACATCGTGCCCAAGCTGGGTGAGGAGATGGAGAGCGTGCATTCAGTCATGGCCTTGGGTCCCTGGCCCTGCGGCCAGCGGTGGAGGCCTTCTGGTGGCCGGAGGTGCTCCAGACATGCCGCGTGTCACTGTGAAACACGTGGTGTCTGGGAGGCTGTGTAGAAACGTCCTGGGGTTCCTGCTGCTGTTTACCGTGGCAGCGACTGAAAGCCTGCAGTGGGATGTGCATGTCACTGCGTCACGGCTTTCCTGGCTGGTCTGTTTCTGGCCCTGGCAGCAGCACAGCCTCTGGCGTTCTGGGATGGCCGTGGGGCCGTGCTCTAAATTACTAGGGGGTTATTTGGGGGTAAGAGGAAAAAAGTGATTTTTAAGAATTGCTATGGTGAGTGCTTAAAATGACCTTTAAAAGCAGCTTAAAGACTGATGTCGTCTGTGGCTCTGCTGTAGGAAGGCTGACCTTGGGGACGGTTTCTCCTGCAGGGATGTGTCTGGGTGAGCTGGTCATCAACCCCCACCAGCAGCACATGGACGCCTTCTACTGGGTCATCGACTGGGAGGGGATGATCTCCGTCTCCAGTCTGGTGGGGCTTCTCGAGAAGCACTTCTTCCCCAAGTGGCTCCAGGTGCACTTGGTTTGCTTTGTCGTGGGAGGAGAGGTGGCAGGGTGGGGACATTCCTTGATTTTCTGGCAAGGCTTGACTATAGTTGCAATTCCACTTGAACACACATCACCAAGGGGAGGCTTTGCCTGTCATGACAGTGGCCCCCGTTCCCTGAGCACTCTATCACTCCTCCCAGTCCCGTGGGGGAGGGACTGTGACATCCCTGACACGGAGGCCGAGCTCAGCAGGTTTCCTGTAAGGGCACTTAGCCACAGGCTGGCTCTGAAGTGCCACTTCTCAGTTCCTAGAAACCTGTCAAGTGGTGTCACTCACTTGGAGGACCAGCGTCAACACAAGGGCCGCTCTGGGAAGGTGGCCCTGCTGTTGCCGTGGGGTGCAGGTTCCTTTTCCTTCCGGCAGGTGCTGTGCTCCTGGCTCAGTAATGGCCCCAATTACGAGGAGATTACCAAGTGGTACCTGGGCTGGAAGTCCATGTTCTCAGACCAGGTGCTGGCCCATCCGTCTGTCAAGGACAAGTTTAATGAAGCACTGGACATCATGAACAGGGCGGTGTCCTCTAATGTTGGTGAGTGAGGATCCCCATGGTGGAGGTCGTCCTGGCTCCACATCCCTGGTCTCTTAACACACGAATGACAGCACCTGGGCTCTGGGAGCCACAGGCTGCCTGCGTGGTCTCTCTGCACTCCTGCATGGACAGCTGCCTGCTGGACCCAGTTCTCTGTCCACTGTGTCTGTTGCCCAGGTCCACTGGGCTGGTGGGGCGTATTCCCTGATAGAGGGTGGCTGCAGCTGGATTCAGACGCTGCTGCTCCAGCCCAGTGTGGCCTGGCGCTTTGGAGGCTCCCCGTGCCAGCCACCCGGCCTTGGGGTGCTGCTTGTGCCCGTGGCTTGTGGCGGGGGTTTTGGGGTCAGGATGGACGGTGTCTCGCTGAGCAGTTGCTTAACCTCTCTGGGCTCCACGTTGCTCATTGGTTACAGGGGGATTACATGGGTTGGGGCTTGTGCTGGGTCACGGTCAGGCGGTCTCTGTTCCCAGAGCCGCTCAAGTCGCTCTGCCTAGATGAGGAGTCAGTTTTAGGTTCACATTTTGACACTTGGGAGCGTCCCAGTCCTGTGCGGTCGTCTGAGCCAAGGCCACTGATGGGCTTGGCCAGCTCTGCTGGGGCTGCAGCATGCTTCATCTAATGCGTTTCAGGGCCTAGTGACTCGGCTTGCTCAGGGACACGGCGGTGCAGGATGGTGGTTGGGACTGTCATTTCTATCCCCTTTTAATTCTATTCACCGGGTTTCCTGAAAATAGCTGGAATTGACAGGTGACATCATTACACACTCTTTAATGAGGCAGATGAGCTTCTGTTCTGCTCTCCTGTCCAGGTCCCTCGAGGGCTGTGTCCATCTTCACCTTCTCTAGACATTCTCCCCCAGCCACCCCCAGGTTTCATGGTCCCAGAACTGTCCCCTGCCTGAAGCCTTCAGTGTCTGTGGCCCTCCGTCACCCTCCAGGCTCTGCTCTCCTAGAGTCAGGGACCTGAGTGGATAAGTTAAAACATGGCGGGTGTCCCAGAGCGGAGCCAAGGGCCTAAGATGGCCACACTGGGAATGAACATATTCCCAGGTACTAAGAGCGGCCAGCATGCAGTGGAGACTCCGAGGGACACATTGGAGACAGAGCCGTGACTGAAGTCAGGGTTGCTGGCAGTCAGGAGGACCCCCCATTTATGTTGGCGGTTTACCATGGTTATCCAATATCAGTCTGATCTACAGACTAGTTTTTGTGATAATGTCCACTTGAGCAAAGTGTCCCCCCAGTCACTTGAGTCTCTGAGGTAGAGCTGCCCTCGGGTGAGTCACAAGCACAGCCCAGACTAGACCAAGTCACGGTCAGTTTCCCTCACGCCCTTCCTCCCTTCCCTGTCTCAGGGGCCTACATGCAGCCGGGAGCGCGGGAGAACATTGCCTACCTCACCCACACGGAGCGGAGGAAGGACTTCCAGTATGAGGCCATGCAGGAGCGCCGTGAGGCCGAGAACATGGCCCAGAGGGGCATCGGTGTGGCCGCCAGCTCTGTGCCCATGAACTTTAAGGACCTCATAGAGACCAAGGCCGAGGAACACAACATCGTGTTCATGCCTGTCATTGGCAAGCGGCACGAGGGGAAGCAGCTGTACACCTTTGGCCGCATCGTGATCTACATTGACCGGGGGGTGGTGTTTGTCCAGGGCGAGAAGACCTGGGTGCCCACTTCCCTGCAGAGCCTCATCGACATGGCCAAATAGACCAGAGATGCGCCTCACAGAGGTGATGTGCACGAACAGTGTTTCTGATCATCCTTGAGATCAGGCCAGGCCACCCAGAAGGACACTGCTTTACAAGTGCATCAGTCCTGTTCTGGGTGCTGGGGTTAAACTCAGGGGTGCTTAACCACTGAGTCACATCCCCAGTTCCCTTTTTAATATCTTACTTAGGGACAGGGTCTCACAGGGTTGCTTAGAGCCTCCTGAGCTGCTGGGATGACAGGCATGTGCCACTGCACCTGGCTGACCAGTGTCGGTCTTCACACTGAGTTCTCAGGCTGTACATCATCCTAAAAGCACCTCAGCTGGTGAGGTGCACTGCAGTGAATGCAGGTCAGCAACAGGGTCTATCGTCGTCTTCCTGATGATTTCAAGGTCCTCGCAGTCCTGATACTCTGGTTCTTCCCGAAATGCCCACACATCTCTGGAGAGCTGTTCCAGCTTTTGTGCAGGGAACCAGTGAACAGAGGTGTCATTAAAGGTGTCCGTGTACTGGGGTGTCTGAGGTAGCTCGAGTTCCTCCAGGCCTTCCAGAATCTGAGCAGAAAAATTCAAACATGATGACATCAGTCACACCAGGGTCCGCGCTTCCTGCTAAATTTCACCACCTCTTTGTCCCTTGGAAAAAATAAGGAACAGGAGACTACTGATGCTCTAGCACAGGGCATTGACACCCCTAGTACAGTGGTGTGCTGGACAGTGACCCTGATATAGGGGCAGTCAGGAAAACACCAAGGGGGTGCTGAAATGTCACAGCTCTCTGGAACACACCCCATGGAGAGGGTCGCTGATGGTATAGTGCTGTCACTGTCTCCACTGGCAGAGTGTCTACCCGGACAGAGCAAAGCTGGACTCTCCACAGTGAGCAGGGGAGTGGTTCCACCCTCTTCCCGCCAGGCCCCTTTATTCAGATACCTTTGCAACGTAAGGATAATTTTTCTGCAGAATCCTTGTCAACAACCTAGAAATTAAAATAATACAATTATGAGGTGTGAAGATGGTTTTATTTAAATTAAGACTTGTAAGAAAGTGAGATGACCTAAATATAGTAAGAGTTAAAGAAATACCCGGGGAGGTTAAACAGAGGATGTGAAGACCTAGGGCTTTTGCCTGTGTCCCCAGGAGATGACAGCACACCTGAGCATCAGAGGTGAGAGGGGGCGGGGCAATGGGCAGCTATGGCAGATATGGAGAGTGTTTCAAAGACACCTCTGTCGCTAGGGGAGAGATTTCTTGTAAAGAGACTCTAAACTGCTCCACAGCTTGACTGAGGGTCTAAAATCTGACTTGGACTGGGGACAAGGCTTGGTGGCAGAGCACTTGCCTGGTGTGTGTGACACCCTGGTGCCCATCCCCGGCACTTCAAAACCTGACTGTCCCCCTCTAGCTGTTTCCCTACAGAGCAGCATTTCCTAGGGCAGGATGGCAGGGGATGCACTCTGCCTGTGGCAGTCTGCTGTGGGTGTCACCTCTGGGCTGACCCAATGACAGTGTTCTTGGGGTTACCTCTCCTCCAGGCCCTTGAAACTGTTCCCGATGATGACCATCTTGGAAAGGGCATCTACTGACCAGTTGCTCCATAAAAGGTTGTTGTACAAGGCTGTCCCGCAGTGGGGCATGTAGAAGACGGTGGGCTGGCCACAAACACTCCGCTTTCCTTCCTGCGAACATGAAATGATTGGTGTGACCTCTGTCAGGACATACTTCTTTCAGCAGGTGACGAGACCTCAGGACAGATGTCAACATGAGCTAAGAGACAACTGAGCATCACCTGTCATCCCAGTGCCTCTGGAGGCTGAGGCAGGAGGATCTCAAGTTCAAAGCCAGCCTCAGCAACAGCGTGGCCCTAAGCAACTTAGTGAAACCCTGTCTCTAAATAAAACACAAAATAGGGCTGGACAGGGCTCAGTGGACAAGTGCCCCTGAGTAACACCACTGCCCCGGCCACCAAAAAAAAAAAAAAGGACAACTAAACCCCAGGTGGGAAAAACAGGAGATTGTTCCAGTTTAGTCTACACTGTTATGTGGGATGGGGTGTTGGGAGGCCATCATGCCTAACAGGTATGCCCCAGGAGCACAGAAAGCTCTGGAGGAGGTAGGGGGCTTCTTGGGTCACTATCAAAAAAGGACAGGAGGGACAGCTGTGGTGTCTCCATGTACTGTAGTTAGTGATCCTTGCCTCCTGTCTTTCTGCAGATCCCCTTCAGATGTCCCCCAGGAGCATAGACCACTGTTCTACAGCCAAACTCCCTGACTGTGTGGCTGCTGCCACTTCTGTGGTTTCTCCACCTGCAGCTTTCTTTGTGTTGGATGGAACCCAGGGCCTTGTGTGTGCTGGGCAAGCTCTCCACCACTGAGCCCCAGCCCCAGCCCCCTTTATGTTAATAAGAAACCTCAGTGGACTCCTGATCAGCCAGCTCTGCATAAGCTGCCTGCAGTCCTGGTTCTGTCCCTTTAGCAAATTCCTGGCAGATCTTCAAACCCCAGTTCAGACCCAGAGAAGCTCCCTGTCCTTCCCAGCACCCCGCTACACTGCTGCATTCACCACTGGAGTTCACAGGCCACACGCCCTGGTAGCCACAGGCTCCCTAAAGTGGACGCCATGGCTCTCGGTGATCCTGGTCTCTGGCAAGCTCCCTGCCCAGCCCAGAGAACGCACTCAGAAGACCATCTGGACTGAGTGCCAGTGCTCCAGGACCCTGTCAGCACTGGGGACCGACTTGTCAGCAGGGCCTTTGTTGGAGGTTATGTAATGAGCCATGAGATGGCAGTTTCAGGACACAGAGGAATCAAATGATCCTCTAATCCCCAAGAGGATGCAAATCTGGATTCAGAGGTCTCTGCGCATCCTGGCTTCAGTCCTGTCCTGTGGAAGGGCTTCTCCTTCAGAGGCCTTGGGAATGTCAAAGCTCTTGGAGGTGCTGGGGCAGCGGAGGACCTGTTCACAGGTCCCAGCCAGGTCTTCTGTCCCCTCTTACTACCTCTACTGGGACAGGGTGCAGACTGACTAGACAGACTCATTTGAGGCATCCGGACTGTGCCTTCTTGAGTTTTAGGTAGTGCAGCAAATACCAACTTAGAATAATTTTTGGACAAAAACTCCTCACAAAAATTTTGCAAACCTGACTTGCTGTGGTTCGTGCTCTTTGAGTAAGTTTTTTTGACAGGACCATGACATAAAGCAAAATGTGGGTGACTGATTGATTAGTCACACTGTAGACACGGGGAGGAAAGTGGGTGGTGGAGAGGGGCCACCACCACCGCAGAGGCACTCTGCTCTGGTCAGGATCCTCGTGTGGCCCACCCGCTTCCCCACTGCTCACCTCGTTCTCAGGGAGAACAGTCACCCCGAGGGAGTGAAGAACAGCGATTTCAAGCTGGCTGAACAGAGGGTCATAGACCCAACAGTGACTTCTGGGGATCTGCGAGGGAAGAAGAGTGGCCTCAGCCCAAACACCCACAGCACAGTGCGCGAGGCTTGGGGGGGGGGATGCAGGCGGGTCCGATGCTCACCTGGCACTTTTCCAGGAACAGAAGCAGAAACGCAAGCTGGGTTCTCGCTGTGACGCAGGTGGCAAAGCTGCCAATGCCGTAGCACACACACTTGATGTGGCAGACTCCCCTGACCAGGGCCTCTCCTGGGTTGGGGTCAGGGGCCACATCCTGCTCATGGGGTGAGGTGAGATGCAGGTTTCCAAGGGCATCTGAAAGGGTCCCTACGGGAGCCTCCAGTTGTCCCAGCTGTTTTGTAAGACACTGGCTGATGGTTTCTGAAAGAGCCCGCAGCCAGGGTGCATCAGGGGCCATGCTCTGACCCTGTGAGCCAAGCCACCAGACCCAGGGCAAGACGGCTTCAACTCTCAGACAGAAAAGCTGCCCGGCACATACAGCCACACCCAGGGCAGACAGGTGATCTGTGTCCCGGACCCCCACAGCCCCAGACCCAAGAGAGACTTTCAACAAAACGTGGCTTTCCCTCATGGGTGGTTTCCTCTAAAACTCGAATGTGAACTCAACTCTAGTTTGACAGGAGACGTCTGGTAATTGCAAGCTACGCTCTGAAATACTTTTTAGATTAGAGGAGCATAACTTTCAAAATCACTATAAATGTCTAGGTGTAGAAATATTTCATATGTAAAAGTTAAAAAAAAAAATAAAAGGCTGAAGGTGTCAAGAACCTAATGAATGCTGTTCTGTTGAACTCCTGTCCCACAGAGGCAGGTTCTCGTCCCTTTTTTTATTATATTGGTACTGAATTTTGTTGAACAAAGCTACATCCAAAACAAAACAAAAAGCCATGCATTCCAGTAACAAGATAGCAGTTTTCACTTGTCAAATTAGCAAAGCTGTCTTTACATAAGACCCCAGGCTAGGAGAGCTGCGCAGGAAAACTGGCTCTTTAGGTTCTTGAGACTTGGGAAAAATTGTTTGGAAACAGCATGATAACGGACACGGAGTTGGTCACTTGCCTTTCACTTAATTCCGCTTCTGGGACTATATCCTAATAGATCACACTAAATTTGGCACAAGCTTTATGCATAAAGATGCTACCTGCAAAGTTATATAAAAATAACTAAAATATAAAGGAAAAAAAAGCCCTCAATAAAAATGACACCCATGGTAAGCTCACTCAGGGCATGAATATCATGTTGCCACATTACATGGAGGAAAGGATCGCAATGGCGGGAAACAGCCTGCCCTGTGCTGTCCAGGAAGAAGAACAGGATAAATATAAGCCACAGCAATAATGATAAGGACAGTGGGCATTTACTGCCTTCTGTGCAGCGGGCAAGCATGGTTCCAAGCACCAAATCGTCTCATTTAGTTCTCATGCCTATGTTACAGGATACAGATGTTATTACCCTCATTTCACAGAGAAAGAAACTGAGCGTCACATTTAGTTGAGTGCCAAGAGACACAGCCCTAAGGGGGAGTCACAAACACAGCTCTGTGAAGCAAGGTGCTCTCCAAGGAGGGTTACATTTCCTTCTCTGCCCATATCCACATCCTCCTCTCCCTCCTTCCACCGTCCCCTTGGCCAGTGGTACTCACCCAAGGCTGCGCTCCAGAAGTCAGAGACGAGCAGGTCCCCTCTGTGGAGACAAGTACAGCATGCTCACCTCCCACCCGTGTCAGGGCTGCCCGAGCAGTGACCTCCTGACGACAAGTTGGCTGCATGGGAGGTGAAGGGACCTCCGGTGCAGAGCCCACCCTGACTGACTGAATGACAGGAAGGGAAACAGATTTTGACATGTTCAGGGCCCTCATACATTCTGCTGGGGACAGAGAGGGCTTCCAGGAGGAGGCCTCAGGTGCCCAGGGGAAGATCTGGATCCGTTTGGCATCCTTAGTCCACAGCCATGCCTGGCACTGTTACAGCTCAATAAATCGTTGTTAATTCTTTGATTGAGCGTTTTTGAGCTTTAGTTTCCTCATGTCTGGAATGGGGATAAAAACTGTACCCACATGGAGGGCGACAGGAGGAATTCAGTGGTTTGACATTCTTAGGACAGTGCCACATAGCAGGTACTCCATAGTCTTTGTCATATAAAATATTCTAAAGGGGTACATGTCATTCAAAATCATAGAGACAAACGTGTTTGCCAGGGTTGGGAGGAGGGGTGGAAACTGCCGTGTTATGTGTATGGGGTTTCAGTTTTACAAGATGAAAGACCTGTGGAGGTAGGTGAGGGTGACCGCTGCATGACATTACGGATGTATTTACCGTGGAAGTGCTGAAGCGTGTACTTAAAAATGGTTAAGATGATCAACTATGTTATGTGCATTTTGCCACAATAAAAAAAAGAAGATTTTAAAAAAAGATTCTAGGGGGCTGGGGTTGTGGCTCAGCAGTAGAGCGTTCACCTAGCATGTGAGAGGTCCTGGGTTCGATCCTCAGCACCACATAAAAATAAATAAACAAAATAAAGGTATTGTGTCTAACCAAATAAATAAATAAATATTAAAAAAATGATTCTAAGGGGAAAGTAAAAGAAGAGATAAATCAAGTGTCTGGTGTCTTTGCTCAGGTCATCTAACTTCCACAAGCCATAAGCCAGAGACTATTTGGGGGTTCTGGAAGGAGTGGACAGTATCGAAAAACATCTGCCCAGAGGTTACCCGGGTTCCTCACAACAGGTAAAGCAGAGCTCCACTCTGTATGGCAATGCTGTCAACTGGCAAATATGTGCATAGTCAGTATGTAGAGCTCTGGGCCCCTCCCTGTTCAGGGCAGTGGTGACTTGATATAGAGGGGTGCTGGGAGAAGCAGGGAGCTCCAGGGAGATTCTGAAGAAATAGAGGAAATAACACTGAATAGAGATATTGTTATGGTTTGGATGTGACGTGTCCTCCAAAAGGTCACATGTGAGACAATGCAAGAAGGTTCAGAGGAGAAATTATTGGCTTATAAGAGTCTTAACCCAATCAGTGAGTTGATCCCCATAAGGATTAAGTGAGTGGTCATTAAAGGGTAGGGTATGCCTTAGGGGCATATGATTGTATCTGGCCAGTGGAGTCTCTCTGCTTTCTGATCATGAAGTGAGATGCTTCCCTCTGCCACACTCTTCCACCATGTTCTCTCTGCCTCACCTCCAGCCCTAAGGAATGCAGTTGGCCTTCTATGGACTAAGACCTCTGAAACTGTGAGCCCTCTAACTTATCCTCTACTACAGTTGTTCTGGTCAGGTCGTTTAGTCACATCAGTGAAAAAGTCTACTAAAACAGATAGGGAAAAGCACAGCTACACAGGAGGCTGATGCAGGAGGATCCGTATTCTAGGCCAGCCTGGGCAACCTGGTGAGACCACTGTCACTCTCACACAAAATTACCCCAAGCCCCAAGACACATTCACTTTCATTTGCACCTTCAGAGATCTTAGAAAGAATTGTTTTTATTTTCCAGTCTCAACCAGTGGTTAATGGTTTGGATTCACAGGACCCTCTGGTAGAAATTAACCTAACTTCTATCTCTTGTGATATTTCTTCACTCACTGATCTGAATTACTGCTAAAGCTGTTAGTTATTGAGCTGTAACAGGACTGCAAATAAATAGAAATATTAAACAACAGTAATAGGTAGCATTTACTAAATACCTCCTGTGTTGGGTACTGTGTGCTTTCTAACTACAGGGCAGGGTATGGGGGGATTTGGGTAGAATAAGAGTCCTGAATAATGACAAGATGAAAGCACAGGTTTTGGAGTCACAACGACCTGAATTTGGAAACTGGTTCCATGCCTCGCCCATGTTTCTTTGAGCTACCAGCATTCTAACAGCGTGTGTAGACGGTTTAAGCCAGTGCTAGGCACACAGCATCCATCCCAAAAACTAATGGTACTGGTGACGATCACGTGTTCGTAATACCAACACCAACCAACCTCGGGCCGGGCGGGAAGCGCCATGCCCGGCCGGCGCTCTCCGCGTGCAGGAGACGGTTCCGTCCACTGCATCGGAGTCCCGGGGTCGACCTACGCGGCCGTGTTTGCAAGCCCGTCCCACAAAGGGGAACGCCAAGGGGCGCAGCTGTCACTGCCGCAGGAGGAGAGAGACGCGTTTACAATAGCCCGGGCCCGCAGCGGGCGAGTCGCCTGCATTAAAGCCTCACAGTGACCCCAGGACAGGTGCGCGGCACGTCCCCGTCCCCACCGTACAGCCGGGGCGACCGAGGCCCTGCGAGGCGCCTCTGCGCGCCAGGATTGGCCCGCACTCACTGGGCCTCCCGGAGCCGACGCAGCACGACTCCGCTGTCCGCCTCGGGCTCTGCCTCCCGACCGCCGGCCTTCGCCTCCCTCCGCCGCGGCCGCCTCGCCCCTGCGGAGCGACTCCTCCGCGGGACCGCCTGCACCCAGGATTCCAGCGCCACGGCCGCCGCCATTGGCCCAGACGTCACCGCCGAGCGGCGCGCCGGACTGACGTCACCAGCGCGCGCCGGCTCGCGGCCGGCGTGAGGGGGCGGGAGGCGGGAGGCGGGAGGCGCGGCGGCGCGTGACCTGGGCCTCTCCGCGGCGCGCGTAGGTACCGGGCGGGACTCGCGGGCGCCTGGCCGCTGCCACGTTCCGGTTCCGAGTCCTGAACCCAAAGCCCCTGGCAGGCTGGCCGTCCCGGTGGGTGGACGGGCGTGGGGACTCCGCGGGCGGGACCCGCTCGACCCCCGCGCCTTTGCCCGCCGTTTCCCAGACCCCAGCGCGGGGGTCGGGAACGTCGGGGAGCCTCGCGCGGTTGCCGGTCGCTTCCTGAGCCCCCGGGGCTCGTGCCCTCCGGCCGCCTGGCCCTTCGCAGCCATTGGCGCCTCCTGGCCAGTCCCCCTGTAGCCCACCGAGGTCACTTCCTACAGTACCACCGTCCCGGACCGTTCCTGTCCACTTCTGGCAGCGGAGGTGTGACGTTCCTGTCACTTCCTAGGCTGCCAGTCTTTTCTGGTCACACCCTGACACCTGTCCCTGCCCCAGAACCATCACAGGTTTCTTTTGGACCTTTCGGAGATGAGACAGTGGCCCTTGGTAGTGTGGGCCCAGTCCTGTGGGAACAGGAGGGGTGGAGTTTCAGGCTGTTCTTGGTTCTGGGAAATGAGATGCTGCCCCCACAGGTGCCCACGCAGGCGCTGTAGAACCTAGGGAGTGTGGCCAGTCGGGGGGGGGGGGCGCCCCCAAAAGTCTCACTGAGAAAAGATCAGATTGCACAGACCACCTGAGATGCACCGCAGTCCTCTCTACCAGAGAGACTTGCAAACCATTATTGGGTTCTTGCAGATGACAGAATGGTGGCAAGTATTTGAGACCATGTTTACTGAGGACATTAAGCTTAGAGAAAGCAAAAATAAGAATACAGTTCTGAAGTGTCCAAGGGGTTGTCACATGAAAGAATTAAACCCTGTTTTGGGTTTTTTTGGAGAGTGTCCAGACCAGTTAGTGGAATTTATTGGGAGCAGATTTTTGGTTTGGTGGAAGGATGACTTGAATATTATGAACCTCCTGTCTCTGGAGGGCTAAGCCAGAAGCTGTGGAGGGAGCTGTGGGTGGAGAGTCAGGGATGAGGATTAAAGTAAATGAGGCCAGGATCCCTTCTGACTCTGAAGTCCCACTGAGTTGTCTTTCTCTTGTGGGAGTTTGAAACCTCCTTAAGGGAAAGTTCTCTTTTTGCATTTTGCAAAATTGCTCAGCTCTGAGAGTGTGCATGTTCAGATTACTTTGGGCTGTCAAAATGACAGTTCCTTAATTTAGGTTCCATTATTACTTCAGCAGCCACATTATTGGGACAGCTGTTCTCAACACCTTGTGCTTTTTTATACTAATCAATTTGTTTTCTGTGAGGCTTGTGGTATGTTTGCCATAACTATTGGAGAAATTAAGGCACTTACTTTGAAGTCTCTGCTAACGCCCTCCCTTTTAATTTTGAGCATAATTTTCACCGTTGTAGAAAGCTCTTTTGAAATATACCACTTATTTAACCCTGCCTGGGTCACATGCTTGCTTGTGGGTTTCTGAAATAATCTATTCCTTATGTTTATTTCAGAGCCAAGACACTGACCTTTGGACTGGATGCTTAAGAGCATTTGAAAGAACTATCAGGATGATTTTGAACTAGCCACATTAGAAATCTCATCAGAACACTGCCTCCATCCAGCACATATCTGCCCAGTGGGGTTTTCGTGGAGTGGAGCTTGAAGGTGCTGTTATATAGACAGCCCTGCTGATGCTCATGGAACCAGACTGGTGGATTTGACTTCTCTTACTTTATTATATTCTGAATTCCAAAAGGTGTAGAGATATTCATGAAACTGAAGAGGCTACGCGGAAAGGAAGAAGCACTTTCATCTGAATAAAAACTAAGAAGTGGCAATCAAGATAGAAAACACCTAAACCCTACCACACCCCGCTTCTCTGCAATGGGGACACAGCTGGGGAGCAAGAAGTGATACTGGAAAAAGAAGTTCAAATAAAGAGGATGAGGCTGACTGAGAAGTAAATGGCCACCTCTACCTCCCCAGAGACAAAGTCAGCCCCTTGGTGAGTACCAAGACCTTTCGCCAGGCTTCCAGATAGATCTGGGTGAATTGAAAATCCCCAGCCAGATTGTCTTGATTTTTTTTAAGAAAAAAATTACAAGGTCATTTTCCTTTGAGCAGCCACATGGAGCATGCAGGCCTCTTCTCTCTAGAGCTAGCGTTTTAACCTCGCAAGCCTCTTGCAGTGTTTGAGTGAGTCCAACATCCTAGTAGACCATGGAAAAGACCGTGTAATCCAGTTTGAGAATGACCTGGCTGAGGAATAGTTGCAGTAGAGAATTTCATCACGAGAAGAGGTTTGCCCAGTCTAGCTGGTGGCTCGTCTAGCTCAGGAAGGGTTTCTTCCTGAAGCTCAGTTCCCACTCAGCCTCATATGACTTAATACTTTCTCATAATTCGGTTCAGCAGACATTAATACAGGGGAGAAAGGGTTTAACTAGATTCAGTGGGACTTAGTGACTGATCATACACACGGAAGAAAGAGGGAGCAGCAGTTGAGAGTGGCGCCAGGCTTTCTTTTGCATACCTGGAAGGGCAGTCGGGTGCTTTTACTTGGAATGTGGGACAGGGGGAGGACAGGGCCAGGGCTTGGCGGTCCCTGGGTGTCCCTGAAGCACTGAGCCTTCTTGGTCTGGGCTTGCCCTGCAGCTGGTTTCCCATCTAGCCCTGGAACTCAAGAGGGTGCATCATGCTGGAATCCGAAGTGATGAGCTGGGAGGCCCAAGAGGGCACAGGCCCCTGTGAGAAGAGTATGGATGGCCAAGTGGTCACATGTCCCTTGTATGCTACAGCCTGGAAAATGTCCTTTTTGAGATTTAGAAGTAAAAGCACGACCCAGACTCTGGGGAGTTGGCTTTGTGGTCTTAAAGAGGGAATCAGATAATGAGAATTATGTAATAATTATTATCCTGCAGAGTAGGCTGTAAGGGAAAGAGGAGGGTCAGGGAAACTTGAAGAAAGAGGTTCCTTTGGGTCAGGCAATCAGAAGGTTGAGGAGGAAGCCGACTGAGCGAGCCCCTGGAGCCCGGTCACGTTTGGATGGGCAGAGAGGGTCCAGTGTTCCTCAGAACTCACAAAGCCCCTTTCCCTTCCATAGTGCCCAGCGTTGGCCTTGCATATCTGTCGAGCAGGCGCAGAGCACACCGTGGGCCCTGCATAGATGCGTGCGTGCATTCCTGATGGAAGGGCTATCCGGGGTCATCGCATTCAGTTGTGAGGGGGGCAACTGAGATGCCCCTAACTTGTTACCAGAGCCTTAGGCGGGTGCCAGGCCACGTGGCTCACAGTTGAGGCTCAGCATTGCAGACGGGCTGTTGTCGTGGGCGCCGTCTTTCCTCCTGCCACTCACATCCTTGTGGGCAGATGGTCTGACGGCTGGAGAGAGGTGTATTTTTAGTTTGCCTCTTCTGCACTTAAGGACTGGTTTTATCTATTCGGAGCGACTGGGTTTGTTCTTCTCTGGGGCCACCAGAAGACTCAGACACTGAGTGACAAGGCTGCTTGGGCTGGGAGATAGGAGGCCCTGTCCTCAGCTGCCGTTGCCACCACGTGGAGGGAGACATGGCCCCACTCTTTTCTCTCGCCAGGTGGAATTATTTTTTTCTCTATGATGGCTCCAAGGTAAAGGAGGAAGGAGATCCCACCCGAGCTGGCATTTGTTATTTTTACCCTCCTCAGGTAAGCCACACCTCATCCTGCTGTTCAGAGGGGCTCCCCTGCCTTCAATGGTGACTTTTCATAACTGTAGAACTTTGCTGTCTTTAGCTAATCCAGAACACTGACATTTCTTCTGTCTTATTCTGTTTTTCTGTCTTATTCTTGATATACTGTTGCTTGTTCTGGTCTTGAAATTCCCAGACAACCAGTACTTCTCTTCTCCAGCCCTCTGTTACCATCCTGATCTTTTTGTCTGCTTTTCTCTGACCCCAATTTATTGATCACCTCACAAAAAAAAAACACCAAAAAACACAAAATATTGTACAGAAAAGTAGAGTATCACGAACCGTCATGTGTCGTCACCTGTACCAGTAATTATCAACACTTCTAATCTTATATGGCCTACCTTCCCCCGCCATTATTATTATTATTTTCAGAAGCAGTTTGAAACAAGTTCTAGACATTGTGTCCTTTTACCAGTACCAAGTGACATCTTTACTCAATTTTGTTATTTTAAACATTATCACACCTAACAAAAGTTATAATAATTGATAATAGTAGTTGTTTATCTAATATGCTGACTGTATTCACATTTCTCTGTATCATCTTAGAGGATATTTAGTCTGTTGGTCCTTCCTCTCTGTCTGTCAGTCTCCCCTCTCTCATAATGAGTGTCCAAACAACGACCCCAAATTCTCTTTGGTTGTTTTACCCTTTAGGTCCCTTTTGTGACACTTTACAGTCACCCACTCGTCCTTTATTCCCCATGCCATTGATTTATTGAAGGAACCAAGTCCGTGTGCGTAGACTGTCAGGGTGGCCTGCACTCTAGATGTGGCTGATGCCGTCCGCCTGGCGGTGTCATTTCATATCTCCTATCCACCATGCTTCCTTTAAATTAGTGGTCAACTTGAGAGTGTTGGTTAGGTTCACATTCAGTTCTGTGGGTGGGAATTCTTCATAGCTGATGGGAATGTTCTCTGTGGCTTCACAGAACATCTGGCTGCCCTGCGGTCCAGTTAAGGCTGAGACTGATTAGGAGATTCTGTGTATTTGCTCATGTGATTGCCCGATGACTCAGGTGACCGGGATTAGTTCAGGCTGCTCAGGCCCCTCCAGCAGGGGATTTGAGTAGGAATGAGAGGTTTATGCTTCCACCCAAGTGGGTGCCAATGATCTTAGTAGCACAAATACAGATCTGTACTGTCCTCTCATGTTTACTAAGGGATTCTCTAACAGTCGGCCACCCTGGCAGGAGTTAGCAAACTTTGTGGGTGGTTTTTTGTGGTACTGGGGATTGATCCCATGGGCACCTTACCACTGAGCAACATCCTCAGCCTTTTTATTTTAAGGTAGGTTCTCACTAAGTTGCCCAGGCTGGTCTTAACTTGTCTGGTCATCCTGCCTCAGCCTTCCTAGTTGCTGGGATTACCAGCACACCTGGCTAGGGGCTGTGGCAAATTTTGTTAGGGTCCTAATGGTAAATGTTTAAGGCTTTGGATGCTACCCAAGGGCTTTGTCCCATATTCTTTGTAGTTATTTTTTATTTATTGAAACCAGGGGAACTGAACCACTGAGCCACATTCCCCACCTTTTTTATGTTTTATATGGAGACAGGTTCTTGCTCAGTTGCTTAGGGCCTCGCTAAGTTGCTGAAGCTGGCTTTGAACTCATGATCTTCCTGCCTCAGCCTCCATGTGCCACTGTGCCTGGCTGTTGTTATTTTTACAACCCTTAAAAAATATAAAAGCCATTCATGGCCCAAGGACCATATGAAAACAGATGGTGGACGGGATTTGGCCTGCAATGCTCAGTTGGCTCTAAGGAATGAACCAGGAGTTGAAGACTGTCAGCCATGCCGGGCTCAGTGGCACACGCCTGTAATCCTAGCAGCTCAGGAGACAAGAGGCAGGAGGATCATGAGTTCAAAGCCGGCCTCAGCAATTTATCGAGGCACTAAGCAACTCAGGGAGACCCTGACTCTAATAAAATTCAAAATAGGCCTGGGGACGTGGTCAAATCCAATCCCCGGTACCTTAAAAAAAAAAAAAAAAAAAAGAATGTTAGCCTGGTGTCTAGAATCCGCTCCTCTCTCATAGACCCTGCTCGACCAGCAGGAGCTGCTGTGCGGGCAGATTGCCGGAGTGGTCCGCTGCGTCTCTGACATTTCTGACTCTCCTCCTACCCTCATCCGTCTTCGGAAGCTCAAGTTTGCCGTGAAGGTGGACGGAGATTACCTCTGGGTAAGTCTAAGCAGGCAGAGCCCCCTGAGGTTTTAGGATGGTCAAGTTGAGACAGGCAGGCTGCTGTGGCGCTGAACCTAGACCCTCCCCCCCAGCCCCCATGTGCTGGGTCCAGTCGTCATCCGTGTTTCCTGTGGCACCAAGGCAGTTCAGTGTTCTCCGACACATTTCTTTCCTTTTTGTTAGGTGCTGGGATTGAGCTCATCCCAGGCCCCGTGCCTGCTAAGCACATGTTCTGCCACTGAGCCCGCCCCAGCCCCTCCGCACGTTTCTAACACACCACACCCAGCACATGGCTGATCTCTCTTTTCCTGAAACTTGGACCACTATAATGCATCAATAAAACAATGTGGAAAAGAATTGTTAGCTCTAATAGATTAAACGAGATTTGATTTTACCTCCTAAAGGATTGCTAAATACAAAAAACAAAAATAAAAATCTAGTTAAAATATGACGACTGGGGCCCACTGGTGGCCATGTTAGTCGCTCTGTGTTGCAAATTGAGTTTTTGCCTCCCTTTTCTCCCCGTGCGCTCCATGCTGTCCACACTCAGTGACCCTAAGGCCTGAGACACTAATGTGCACATGTGAGGCTTCAAGGAACCCCAGGAATATTTTTTTCACCATAGACTAGTTTTGTGTGTTCTAGAACATCATGAGTGACACAGTGCATCTTGTGTAGTACTCTTTAGTGCTTCTGGTTTTCTGCTTATCATTTGTGAGGTTTCTCAAAGCTGTTACATCAGTATCCATTGCTTCTTTTTAGATGTTTCTGGACCTTTATTTTATCCGTTTATTTCTATTCAGTCCTGAGAATCGAACCCAGTGCCTCACACATTCTAGGCAAGCCCTCTACCACTGAGCAACAACCCCAGCCGCATTGCTTTTTATTATTAAATTGTATTCCATGGTATGAACATGCCACAGTCTGTCTATTCATTCTCTTTTTGTTGGATGAAAACATTGCTAGTTTGGGGCAATTAAGAATAGAGCTTGCTGGGCGCAGTGGCGCATGCCTGTGAACCCAGCAGCTAGGGAGGCTGAGGCAGGAGGATCGTAAGTTCAAAGCCAGCCTCAACAAAAGTGAGGCTCCTGGGACTTTCTTTCTGTAGGTAAGGTGTATGTTGGATTTTATAAGAAACTGCCAAATTTTTTTTCCAAAGTGGTTGTACCATTTTACACTCTTGCCAACAGGGATGTGGAGAGTTCCAATTCTCCACTTCTTCACTGACAGTGATGTCATTCCGAGTAATTTTAGGCATTCCTCTGGATGTGCAGTGGTGTCTCATTGTGGCTTTCATATGCGTTTCCCTGATGACTAATGACATTGAGGTTCTTCCATTTGCTTGAGGCCGTTTGAATGTCTTCCTTTGGGAAGTGTCAGTTCAAAGTGAGTGGCCAAATTTTTTTTTTTTAGTTGAATCCTAGTTCTTCCTATATCCTGAAAAACAGTTCTTTATCAAATATATATTTTAAAAATATTTTCTCCCAGTTTGTAGTCTGCCTATTTCTTTTTCTTTCTTTCTTTTTGGGTGTGGGTGGGGAATGCTGGGGATTGAACCCAGGGGCACTTTACCACTGAGCTACATCCCCAGCCCTTTTTATTTTTTATTTTGGGATAGTGTCTCACCAAGTTGCTTAAGGTCTCACTAAGTTGCTGAGGCTGGGCTCGAACTCATGATCCTCCTGCCTCAGCCTCCTGAGCTGCTGGGCTTCCAGGCAGGTACCACTGTACCTGGTCCTCTGCCTATTCATTTTCTTTGATGAGCAGATGTTTTTGATACTGACGCATTCTTACAGCAGCTCTAGAGCATCTGCCTTTACTGGGTCTGATTCTGAACACCAGGTTCCTCTCCACTGTCTGTGTTTCTATCCAGCCTCTGCTGGTGTTGCAGAATTTTGAGGTGTTCCCAGTAAGACCAGGCAAACCCACTTTCTCTTCAGCAGCATGTCAGCTCTTCTCAGTCTCTTGCTGCTTCATACAAAACTTTACATCAATTCATCAAGTTGAAACAAAACAAATGTGCGGGTGTCTTAATTTAGAATTGCATCACCTATAGATAAAATTGGGGAGAATGGCTTCTTTGCTAAATTTTTTTTTCTTTTTTATTACCATAATACATTGATTTACTAGTATCTTTTTTTTTTTAAAGAGAGAGAGAGAGAGAGAGAGAGAGAGAGAAATTTTTAATATTTATTTTCTAGTTTTCAGCGGACACAACATCTTTGTATGTGGTGCTGAGGATTGAACCTGGGCCGCACGCTTGACAGGCGAGCGCAGGCGAGCGCGATACCGCTTGAGCCACATCCCCAGTCCTGATTTACTAGTATCTTCTTAACTGTGTTTCAAAAAAGATTATAATTTTGTCTATACAGATCTTCCTTCTCTTTTGAGTGTTTTCTGAATAGGTATTTTATATGTTTTTATTGTTATCATAAATGGCATCTTTTATGAAATCAAATTTTCTAAATGTTTATGGATTGTGTGTAAAGATCAAATTTTTAAATTGTTTTTGTATGAAGCAGTCATTTCTAACATACCCATAGCTATGATGATTTAATATAGACTGGTTTTAGATTTTCCTTGTATATGCTTTTGTCCTTTACATAAAAAAACTTTATAAAGAAATTTAGGTCTGTAATCCAGGGTGGATTATTTGTTATGGTGTGCTCCGGGTCAGGTTTGTTTGTTTCCATCTGGATATCCAGTTGTTCCAGCAACATTGTTGGAAAAACTTTCCTGTCCCTCTTGAATTTTTTGGGCTCCCTTGTTGTAGATCAGATGGGCATTTGAGAGGGATCTACTTCCAGACACTGTGTTCTCCTCCACTGATCTCTGTGAAGGGTATATGCAAGTACCACGCTCTCTTGATTCTATAGCTTTGTAATAAATCCTGAAACCAGATACGTACACCTTGCCTGCAAGCAGAAGTAAGAAAGCGCATCCCCAGGAGGGTCCTAATGGGGGGTCCCAGGAGCCTCATTCTTTTTTTTTTAAAGATTTCTTTTAAAGATGGACACAATATCTTTACTTATCTTATTTTTTAATGTGGTGCTGAGGATTGAACCCAGTGTCTCACAAGTGCGAAGCAAGTGCTCTGCTGCTGAGCTATAACCCCAGCCCCTAGGAGCCTCATTTTTAATTGCCCCAAACTAGCAATGTTTTCATCCAGCAAAAAGAGAATGAATAGACGGACTGTGGCATATTCACACCATGGGATATGGTTTAATAATGAAAAGCAATAGATACTGATAACGTAATAGTTTTGAGAAATCTCACAAATGATAAGCAGCAGCCCAGAGCCATGAGTAGAATATATTAAATGTACTGTGTCACTCAGGATGCTCTAGAACAGGCAGAACTATTCTATGGTGCAAAAAACTCAGAACAATGGCTGCTGGGGTGGAAGGGGCTAGAGTTAACCAGAGAGGACTATGGAGGAGCTTTCAGGGATGATCATACCCTCTAACCTTATTCTTTTTCAAGAATAACAGCTTTGGGTGTTTTAGATCATTTGGGTTTCCATTGTAGGATCAGCAGGTTAGTTTTGAAAGAGCAGCTTCTGGGTTCTGATTGGAATTGCTTTTGACCCACAGTCCGTTAAAGCAGGCACTTCCTGTGCGCCAGACTCCTGTTGGGTTTTGAACGCATCAGAGAACAGAATGTCCCCTGATGCAGTACCTTCAGGGGGAATTTTTGTTTCTTTGTTTTTGGGTGGGGCTTGTTTGTTTAAATTTCTGGTGCTGCCCTAAGGACTGATTCCTAGAGGTGGAATTATTGGGTCAAAGAATACAAATGGGGCTAGCTCAGTGGCAAAGTGCTTGCCTAACATGTGTGAGGCACTGGATTTGATCCTGAGCACAACATAAAAATAAGTAGAGGTGTGCTGTCCATCTACAACTACAACAAAAATAAAAAATTAAAAAACAAAACCAAAAACAAAACGAGCAATTTAAGGCTCTTTAACGTTGGCCAGAAGGCTGTAAGGCAGGCGTTAATCTTGTAGGACTGAGCGCTGTGCTCAGCTCAAAGGGCTAGAACTGAGGGCCTAGTCAGCCGCCACCTTGAAGTGCTTCATCCAGCCAGAGAGACAGGCTGGCCATTCATGGGACAGTTTGAGTCTGTCCAGTGTCTGTAATAAAATCCAGATGAAGCAGCCAGTGTCCATACAGCAGCCCTCACGGTTCATGGGTCGGGAAAGAAGTCTTAGCAGAAGCAGCAGCAGGGAACTGCCTGGACATGGAGTGGGCCTGGGGGTGTGGGCGAAGCCTGGGTGGACGAACAGGGAAGGAGGCACTTTAGGCCCAGCTGCATGGAGAGAGGGACAGAAGGTACTTGTTCTCCATGCGACCAGTCGGCTGCTGTGGAGGGTGTGGGCTCAGTGCTCCAGGAGGTGGACTGCAGGGAGCCAGAGCAGTCGCTGTGGGGGCCCTGGGTGCTGGGCCTCTGGCTTGGCCACAAGATAACAGAAGCACCTTCTGCCTGGCTTCCCTCTTCACAGGTGCTGGGCTGTGCTGTGGAGCTCCCTGATGTCAGCTGCAAGCGGTTTCTGGATCAGCTCATCGGATTCTTCCATTTTTACAATGGGCCTGTTTCCCTGGCTTATAAGGTACAACTGTGGTGTCTAGTCATGCTAAGCCTCTTCAGCGAGACAGTGTTCCCAGAACACAGCGCTTAACCACTGGGGCCCGATACTCTTCACATAGACCCTCGGTGTCCAGGGACCAGGTCAAGGGCCCCTTGAGCCCCCTCAGATGCCCATGTTCCTGAGTGCTTGTCACCTCTGCTTCCCCTGGGATGGTTAGATAGAGCAGGCTCTGGTCCCCCGCTTCCCCAGAAAGTGCCCTGGATCTGTAATGGGGCTGGATACCAGGAGCGGGGGACTTCAAAACAGGCCCTCCCTTTGGCTGGTTTTCTGTGCTATGAGCAACATTCATGGTAGCTGCCAGCATCTGTCCCTCCAAATCTCAGACAGTGACCTCAGACTGTTTCTGTGACAGAGCCGTTCTCAGGAAGAACTAAGCTCGCAGTGGAACACCTTCATCCAGCGCGTTCTGAGCAACACTAGCGATCTGCACAAGATATTCAATTCCCTCTGGAACTTGGACCGAACCAAGGTACCTGCCTCACCCTCCTCACTCTGCGTGCACAAGAGCAGAGCCTCTGGACACCGTCCAGAAGTGTTCCTTAGAGAACGCTAGAAAAACGGCTGGATGGGTCACTCCCTGGCAGGGCGGCTGGGAAACCTTACATGTGGCCCCTGTGCTGCTGCTCCTTAGCCGTGGAGTGGGCTGGGCCAGGCCACTTGCAGAGCCACTGCCCTCATCCATGAAGGGATGTCGTGATCCCACCTTCACAGCTGCTCTGATGGTACGGTGAGGCTGGGTCTCAAATGACACCAAGAAAATACTCAGTAGAGGGAATACAGGCCAGTTGTGGTGGTGCATGCCTCTGATCCCAGTGACTGAGGAGGCTAAGGCAGGAGGATCTTGCAGGTTCGAGGCCAGCCTGAGCAGCTAGTGAGGTCCTGTCTCTAAATAAAAAATAAAGGTGTCTGGGAGTTGGCTCAGTGGCCAAGTACCCCTGGGAGTACTTGGGAGCACCATGTTGGTGTTGTCTCAGAAGTATTGAACTCAGGAACCCACAGGTCCCTTGCCAATCCACAGGTTCCATGTTACCATCACGAAGGCCAGGACTGTGACCTTGCTGTGTCTGAGAGGGAGACGGGGAGGTTCTGCCATCCACCTGTCTTGGGAGCTCATTGCAGCCCGGCTGCTCATGTGGCTGGCCTGACCACACCTCCCCCTTAAGAATGAGCCTTCTGAGCCCTGAGTGTCCTGCAGGAGCCCTCCTGGCCTCCCTGCTGTAGTAAGCGTGTCCTGCACAAGGTGTTGTGCTGTGACTCTGCTTGACCTGGAGAAGGATTTTTACTGGGGGACTGCAGTCTCAGGCCATGGAAAAAATAGATGTAACTCCTTCACAGGGTTCTGCTCCAGGACTTGGCTCCATTCACACTGGGCTGTGACAGCTCATGGGCACTTGCAGGTGCTGGCCACCAAGCAGGCAGGAGGTGTTTAACAGGAGGAGGCTGTGGGGTTTGTGGGATGTTCTTGTCATTTTAGGAACTTACGAGCAGTTTACTCTTTTGGTTTTTTTTTTTTTGGCGGGGGGGTATTGGGGATTGAGCTCAAGGGCCCCCTCAACTACTGAGCCCCATCCCCAGCCCTATTTTATATTTTATTTAGAGACACGTCTCACTAAGTTGCTTAGCACCTCGCCATTGTCTCCACAACATGGAGCTTTGAGCGTCCTGCCTCAGCCTCCCGAGCCACTGGGATGATAGGCAGGTGCCATCGAACATGGCTGACCGTTGGCTCTTTCAAACGCAGTGTAGCTGAGCTGAGTTCGCCTAAGGAAGGCCACAGTGCCTGTGTTTTATGTGACAGCATTGAGTGATGGGCTCTGCTCAGTGCCAGTCGGGCCTCCCCTCCCTGGGACTGTGCTGCAGAGTACAGGGCAGACAGGTAGGTTTTGCTGACTCTGTGACCTGTATTTGGAGGGCAGCTCTCCTCTGTTGCTGCCACCTGGTCTTAGTATTGGTAGTCAGGGTCTCCTGAGTGACCCACTTTGTCCGGAACAGCCATAGGCCATATTTGCTGCATCTTCCAACTCCTAGAAATGCTGCCTTGTACTAAAAACATGGTGTTTTGTGGCATCAGCAGTTGTGGGTATGGAGAGACAGAGCAGAACCGCGGCACGACACCACCTTTTTCCGGCCTTGGAGTTAGGACCTGCCCGTTCATCCTGTGCAGCCTCTTCCCTGGTCTCCTGGGCTGGTTGTGCGCATGCTTACTGGCGGCTGTGGTCTTGTCCGTGCAGGTGGAGCCACTGCTGCTGCTGAAGGCAGCTCTCATCCTACAGACCTGCCAGCGCTCGCCTCACGTGCTAGCTGGGTGCATCCTCTATGAAGGACTGTGAGTGACCCTGAGCCTCCTCCTCTACCCACACCCCCTGCTGCAGAACTGCCCACACAGTGCCTGCCGGGCATGGGCAGGGAGCTTGGTCTCTGGCCAGTCTGTACGGGCTAGTTTGGCAAACATCAGGTAGCTGAGGTTTGACTTGGTGTCCGTCCCCTTCCTGGGGCACATCTGGGACTTGGAAGGTGTTGTGCCCAGGAAAGGAGGGGGCTGTGAGAGGGATCCACGTGGTTCTCAGTGGGGCCTTGCCAGGGTCTAGTGCCAGCACGAAGCCCCCAGGGTTAGCCAGCCAGCCTGTGAACAGAAGGATCCCGGAAGTCTGCCGTGGCCTTCCTCCTGCTACCCAGAGGGCCCTGTGGCCTTGCTGCATTCAGCTTGCCCCTGCAGAGCAGCCATACACGCCTTTGCCCAGCTCCTTCCAGCCTCGTGGCCAGGTCTGCATCCTGATTGGTATCTGGGTGTCCTCACCCCACTTCACATAGTTGGAGGGCTTCTTCCTGAGCCGAAGTGCCTGAGGCTCTCTACGCTCTCCCAGGCCTCTCCTTCCAGAGGCTTTGCTCTCCCAGCAGGGTGGCCAGGGCCTGGAGCTCCCTGCCAACCAGGTGGCTGCATGGCCAGAAATGCTCGGACACTTCCAGATGAGCTCTGGAGGCCGGGCTCTGGGCTTGCCGGTGCCCTGATCCTGCTTCTGTTCCCAGTGCTGTGGCCTTGGGCAGGCTGCTTAGCCTCGGTTCCCTCTCACGGGAAATGGAGACCCTCTGTGGGCCATGCAGTGAGTCGCACGTGTGGCAGGAAGAGGTGGTCCCAGTGCTGGCTGTCCCTGGCCCCTTCCCTGTTCTCAGCAGGATGGCCGTGCCATGGTTTGTGGGGCTTTCAAGCTCCCATGGTAACTCACTATCAAAGATGATATTTTGCATTTTCTACGTATTTTTAAATTATATGACTGAATACATGGATGCCCTTTTTGTTTAAAAAAAAAAAAAAAAGAAAGAAAGAAATCCTCCAGCACAGAAACAGCAGAGCACAAAGCCCCTGTCTCTGTCCCCCACTCAGCCCCTCGCAGTCAGCAGTATGAGAATTTCCCACGGCCACACACAGACACATGCATTGATTTTTAAAAATTTTTTTCTATTGTAGATGGACACACCTTTATTTTCTTTTTCTTTTTTTAATGTGGTGCTGAGGATGGAACCCTGTGGTGCTAGCCAAGTGCTCTACCTGAGCTACGGCCCCAGCCCACAGGCGTTGATTTTGTCTATTTCTGCTCTCTACAGAAGGGGGCTCGCGGGCCCCTGGGCTTGATGTAGCGTGGAGGTTGCTCTGCCAGGCCCCGTGGTCCGCCTGCTCTGTAAGGGCTGTGGTTTTGGTGTTCTGGCTATGCCACAATCTGTGTAATGTCTCCGATTTTCACGGATAGTTGAGTCACTTACTTGTGTTGAATATATTTCTCATTTCCCGGTAATTCATGTCCTTTTGCGTAGGTCCTCCTATAAGCCTGTTCCAGGGGTCAGGTATGCTAACTATGGATAGGACCCCCAGAGTAGCCTCTGTGAGGGCTTTACTAATTGAACCTCCTGCCAGCCATGTCCCCAGGGCCCTCGACAGCAAGGAAGGATGGGCTCCTTTAAACCCAGAGGTCTCAGAGTGCTGCTTCTCACGGTGCTCCTGTTCCTGTCTCACCCCCAGGATCGTGAGCACCCAGCTGCAGCCCTCACTCACAGCCAAGGTCCTGCTTCACCAGCCTGCACCTCGGGACCAGGTATGCTGAAGCCCGCCCTCCTGGCCAGAGTGTCTGTCCCGAGCTAGGGGCTGACTTTGAATGCCAGCTGGGCCGGGGCACTTGTGTCCCTGTGTCTCACCAGGACCCCTTGGCTGTCAGTGTGGGTCCCTCCAGAGAGGAGTCCTTGGAGAGGCAGAAGTCTCCTTCTGCACGCTGGGCTGGGATGGCTTTTTTCTCCACCTCAAGTAGGACTCTTGAGACTTTCCCCCAGGACGGCTGTCATGTCAGAGAGATGTCAGGGTTTTCTGGACCTCACTGTAAAGGACATGTCCTTAGAAGGACCTTGGAAAACAGAAACTCCTAAAACACTTCCATTTGGTGGTCATTTACTTCTGCTGCTAGTAAGGACAGTCCCTGAGAGTGATGTCCCCCACAGTCGAGCTGCAGGAGGTAACTGTCACCAGCTCTGCCAGATTTTCTTCTAGTCCTTTTAATTTTTTGCCATTCCAAGGATTGAGCCCAGGAGTACTTTGCCATGAGGCCCACCCCAGCCCTCTTTGTTTATTTTTTTGAGACAGGGTCTCACTGAGTTGTCTAGGCTGGCCTTGAGCTTGCTGTCCTGCCTCAGCCTCGTGAGTCGCTGGGATCACCTCTGTGAAATCAGACTTTTAAAGTGTTAGTGGGCTCCGTCCAGGCTCCTCACCCCTATTGGGGTGTCCGTCAGCAGAGCCCCTGTGGTAAGCAGTTAATGATGGGGACTTTATGGAAACCCGTCCCTTTTCCTGACACGCAGCTTCTCAAGATCCACACTAAGAAAAGACTAACTAGTAAACAGGTTTCCATTCAAAACAATCATAGTACGATTTGTGAAAGTGAAAGGTGCCGCTTGACTGTCTGCAGGATGTGGCTTGCTCTGGACCAGGGGCCAGATGCCTGCTAATAAAGCTTTATTGAACTGCCGTCAGCTCCTGCAGCAGGGCCAGCTGCTGGGGCACAGCCACGTGGCTCAGGAAGCTGGAGAGTGGTTGTCTCGCCCTGTCCAGGAAAGTCTGCTCAGCACTGGTCTGAGGTGGGGAGATAGTCAACTTGTCCATGCAAGTCTACACTTGATGAGATTTTAGCAGCCATTGAAAATGGCCCGAAGAACTGCGTGTTAGTGTTTAAAGTGGAAAAATCAAATTTTATGTCTCAAAAGTATAAAAAAACCCACAAGGACTTAAAAGAAAAATGCTTAAATATGCTAACAGTATTATTTGCTTGAAAATTGGGGATTATATGTTATTTTTTTTTTTTAAAGCATTTTTGTCTAGAATGAACCTCCATGGGGCTTGGTAACCTCAAGCAAAAGCATGGCTTTAAATTCCCAGCAGAGAAAGCCAGCCACGTCATTTCACATGAGTCATTTTGGCTAGAGGAGCAGTCTGTGTTGTGTTTTGGTTTTGTCTTGTTTTGGTGGATCCTTTTGGCACCTTTAGGTTGAGGTTTGAGAAAAAACTTTTCAGTTTCTGGCCTTGATCTTGGACCAGAATAAGCAAGAGATGTGTCTGTCTTCTAGGGCGAGGGTCACAGGCCTGCCCCGGGTTTGCTGTGATAGACCTGGTATGAGTTCTCGTTGGGGTGGGGGCATGTGTGGCTCCTCTCTAGAATGTGAAGTCCCCAAAGATGTGAAGGAACACAGACCCCCACTTGTTCTTCCTGTGGAAAGACAGGACTGAGCTGGGCCTGAAGCTGGTGGACGCTGCCTGGCAGCCTGAGAGGCACAGACCCCGCCTCCGCCCAGCCGTGGCAGGAGCCAGCAGCTTGGGGGAGCTTCTGTTCCATCTGCCAGGCTCTTGGCATGTGGCTGGGACAAGCTCCCTGGGCTTGGCCAGGTCCTGTGAGCAGATGGCACAGGTTCCTCATGGTCAGGTCAAGAGGAGCACGCAGTGCCCCGAGCTGACCTGTGTGCCTGTTTGCTTTCAGAGACTCCCCGCAGCAGGGGCCGCCCCACAGGAAGCGGGTAAGTGGCGTGGTGGCATTTGGGAATGGCACTCTTGTACGCCGCCTTTCACTGGACAAGCCACGTAAAGGCCACCAGTGCCGTATGTTCCTTTCCTCAGCTCTGAAGATTAGGAAAATGGGTCTGGTAGGGCCTGGGGAACAGGTAGTTGCCCGGCTGAGTCCTGATTGTCAAGCTGGAAGTCCAGGCGTGCCCTCCGGCTCCCTGCGTCAGACCCTCCCCAGCTCAGTGTTGTGACACCGCATGTTCAGGTTCCAGGGGCTGGCGATGGGGAAAGGGTAAGGAAGGCGGAGACTGCCCAAAGGCCCTTTTGCAGGACACAGAGGTGTCCCCAGAGGACTTGGTTTCATTTTGAGCTCTATTTGAGGGCTGATCCGTGTCAATTGGAAGCGTTTTTTCCTAGCTTGTCTCTTTTTCTCAGTAAGGGCCACTCGACTTTCTTCCACTGACCGTCTCCCTGGCCCACAGCTGGCAGTAGCCTTGTCTGCACAGGCTCTTTCCATGCTGGTCACAGAAATTGAGCTACAGTTTTGTGGCTTTTTGTCTGGCTGGGGATGCATTTCCAACGCTGCTGTCTAAGCCTGGGGGTGGGGGGCAGGTGGCGGTTGGATGCAGCAACCCAACGACAGTCCCTGCCTCTGTTTCCCCTGGCCGTGCGGAGAGCTTTCCCATGATGCTTTGCAATTCCAGGAACAGCGTTCCCCCCAAATGTTCTGATCACGCCTGTCTTCGTGACCGAAGAGGAAGCTGTGAGCCTCCGAGAGTTCCCAGCGGAGCGGGTGCCTGGGTAGGTGAGGGCTCACAGGGGTTCATCTTGCAGCCTCTGGGACAAACCTGGGACTTCCCACCCTTCCTCAGCCCTCCTGCTCCTACTCTGACCTGCTTGGCTCCATCTGTAACTGCAGGTGCTGGTCACAGGGGTGTGGTGTGGTTAAGAGGACAGTGGGTCCCATGTCCCAGACCTCTTCCTTACCAGCTGGGGATTTTGAGGAAGTCCATTCCCTGCCTGAGCCCCAGCTTATTCATCCATCAAGTGGACCCCATAATGTGTGTGTACAGCTCCCAGTAGAGGGCCTGACACACAGGAGACTCTTTGTGCCGGGGGCTGCCATGTGCAGTAGGTGATCCTGTGTCACTGCATGGAGCACCAACCCTGGGCGTTGTCTTCCTTCACTCCTGGGGTTGGTTTCTATGGGCCCAGCTCCCACTCCTCCCAGGCCTCTCAGGGGTCAGTGCTTCCCTCTCCTCCTGCTGGCCTTCTCACACCCACTGCCCTCTCCCTAGCTCTCCCACGCCTTCAGCCCGACTCCAGGACACTCCAGCCCAGCACGCTACAAAGAGTCGGGGCATGTGTGCCCCAAAGGAACATGCCACCAGG
Organism: Callospermophilus lateralis; assembly: GCF_048772815.1. Lineage (NCBI taxonomy): Eukaryota > Metazoa > Chordata > Mammalia > Rodentia > Sciuridae > Callospermophilus > Callospermophilus lateralis. Next base: position 114,784,766 of record NC_135305.1, on the reverse strand, counting down.
CATGCGGGATCTGTGTCCTGTATGCCAGTGACCACGCCAGCGCCTCCGAGCCCAGGGAGACCCTGGCCAAGTGGCAGGCAGGAGAATGGGCATGTGCCTGGCCGGGAGCTGGAGCCCCTTGGGTCTGCGGTACTGTGCAGCCTGGTCCAGAGCCAGGGTCTTGGCCTCAGCTGCTCGCTGCAGGAGCCAGGCTTTCCTGAGGGAGAGCTGGACTTGTCTGAAGTCCACATTCCAGAAGCTCATGAAGAAGGACCGTCTTCAGGCCATCTTGCTTTCCCACATGTGTGTGCCCTGGGTGGCAGAGGTCCCTGCAGCCAGGAACCTGTGAATGGTGCCAGCTGTTTGGAGCCCACAGTGCCTGAGGACTCAGCTGTCAGCAGCTGCTTCTCTCCTGCCCCTCCTGAGACACTCACCCAGAACAGAGTCCTAGAACAGGGTGAGGACCTTCCTGCCACCAGTGGCCACACCCTCGTTCCTGGAGCAGATCCTCTCCCCAGAAGGACCAGCAGACCCTTATCACCGCCTTGCCCAGATCCAGGGCAGAGAGAGACTGAGCTGTCTTGCGGGGAGCAGGGTGTCGACGGGGTCCACAGGAGCCTCGAGGGCCCTGGATTGGAGGGCAGTTCAAACTCAGCCAACCCTCAGGGTGACAGGCCCTCTGCAGACAGAGTGGACTGCTCGCTGGCCGCAGCAGGGTCCCACACGGGACTTGTGCAGATGAACCTGTACACCCACAGCGTCAAGGGCCTGGTGCTGTCCCTGCTGGCTGAGGAGCCGCTGCTGGGAGATGGTGCCGCTATTGAGGAGGTGGTGAGTGTCTCCAGCCCTCTGTCCTCTCCCTTCCTGCTAGAAATAATGGGCAGGCCGCTCCTCCCCTAGCGGGCTCAACCTGTGCAGGGCCTGTGTCTCTGCAGCTGGACTGAGGGTCGGAGCTGTGTCTGGGGTCTCCTGGGGCAGTGGGGGATGAGCACACGGTGCAGGGCAGCTACAGAGGAACCCAGATGTGGCTTCTCTCCCACTTCCACTTTCTCTGGTCTCAGTGGCTGGGGTCCCAACTCTCACTCTCCAGGGTGGTGCTGCCCCCTGAGCCTCTGCTTCCTCATCAGTAGCCCAGGGGCAACGAGATGGTACGGGCAGGGGTGGTGCAGGGCCACTGTGCCACCCCTGTGCTGGCCTGGTTTCCTGGCTGCGCAGCTCCAGGTTGCATACAGGTGGAATCTGCTCTGCAGGGGTTGCACCCTGGCAGTCCCCTAGAAACCCTGCACTCTCACCTCAGCCCCACCACTACATACTATGCCTTCCTAGAGGGCCTGGGGCATCTGAAGTCCTAACTGGCTCTGGAAGGTTCCTCTGCAGTCACTGCATCATCCACACAATGCAATGTGAGCTGACCTTCTCCGGGGCCTGGGCCCACGCTGGAGATTCAGTTGCTATAGTAACAGCTGTGCTTTGGTTGGCAGGGAAAGTGCAGCAGGAGGAACAGCAGGTTGAAATTGCTGCAGGGCAGTGGTGTCCTGGGGCTTGTTTTTATTCTTAAATCTATATTATCCCAGGCCCATCTTATTAGCATGCAGGGCTTGTGACCCTCCACAAATGAGCAAGTCACCTTGGAGGTGGAGGATGGGAGGAGGGAGGCTGCACAGAGCTGCCAGCAAGAGCCTGCTCCCTAGAGCTGCCTGGCTCATCTGTCCCCTTTCCTCAGACCCCAGAGTCATGGCTCGTGTGCGTCCCCACAACTCTGAGTGACTCCTGCCCCTCCTGTGACATCGAGGAGGACTGGTGCTGCAGCCTCACCCCCCCAGGTGCCCTGGAGCTCAGGGCCTGGCCCACAGTACCAGACCTTGGGATCGTTGTTCTGGAGGCCTGGTGTGGGGGTGTAGTAGACTGGGCAGATCTCTTTCTGCTCTGCCCCCAGCCCCACCCCAGGGAAAAAGACCGCCCAGGCTGCTGAGGAGGTGTGTGCTGCGCTCGCCTGTGCTGAGCGCGCTCTCCCTCTGACTGCAGCTAAGCTCTGCACGGTTCCCCCAGGTCATGGCTCCCTTCTCAGGGTAAGAGCTCTGAGCCTGGCGGAGGTAGAAGCCTCATTGCAAGTGGCGGCTCCAGAGTTCTTGCCAGCTGCTTCTTCCTTGTCTCAACCTCTCTGCCCTTGTCTTGATAGGTGGGAAGCAGGTCATCGAGGCCATACACGTTGTTATGACAACAGCCTCCATGAGCGGGTATCTGGGGGAGGCTTGGTGCTGGCTGGGCCCCAGGAAGTAGACAAGCTTTGTGAAAGAAGAAAAGCTCGACTTTTCTAAAGGAGTGGGGGGTGACTGACTTTGACCAGCCTGATGGTTGGAGAGGCGGTTGTTCATCAGAACCAAGGTCTCCCTTACAATCAGGAGAGACCTTTCAGTACCTTTTGGTCCCTGCCCTACGGAGAACATACTTGACCTGATTTCCCTGCAGCCTGCTGCTGCTGTCTGGGAGCCCAGAACCCTGCAGAATGGTCCAGTACAGCCAGGTGGAATAGCGAGCGCACCCCCTTTGAAAGTGCGCCTTGATTATGTCACATGCCACTAAGGTGCCTTTGCGTCCTTTTGCCAGCCTATCATTTCGAGCTCTCTAGGTTTGCAGGGGGTGGGAGGAAGGAGCAGCCAGGAGGCTGGGGTGGCTTCAGAGGGAACCCAGTGGGTTCCCACTAGGGGGCAGCACGGAGCCACTGCTCAGAGCCACGGCTCAGAGCCGAGGGTAATCTCATTGCCCTTCAAATGCAGTGATGAGGTAAATTATTCATCGCTCCATTAGGACAGTGAGCTGTGTGCGTGGGTCGTTTGGTCTGGTGAGTTTCACGAACTGCCTTGTGGACAAGCACGCCCCTCCCCCACAACAGGAAACTGGTGCTTCTGGGTAAACTCTGGCCTGGCTGCTGCTTCCCCAGGGCACATTGTGAGCGTCCAGGAATTGCCAGCTCTGTGTCTCCCGGGCTGTCCTGAGGACTGCTCTGTGAATCAGGGGCTGGGGAAGTTGTTACACCCAGAGCCGGAAAGCGGCTTTGTGCAGCTCTCAGTCCTGCATGTCATGTGAGAGCCGCAGGCCACAGTGAATGGGGGTGTGGCCGAGCGCCACAATACTCATTCATGTGGACATGGGGACCTCATATGTTTCCATACACAGTGTCATTCAGGTGACTTTTTCCCAACCAAATGAAAACAACCCAGCCTTGGCTCTCAGGCTGTGCAGAAGCAGGCAGGGCTGAACTGAGCCCAGAGCCCAGTCTGTCGAGCATGGTTCAGCATGAGAGCTCTCTCTTACCTGTGAAGAGTTGTCCCCGTGGCCTCTGACACAACAGACATCTTACCGTGAACTGTGCACAGTTAAGTGGTTTTATCTTGAGTACAAGTTAGAAGATTCTGGAAGCAGAACTCCAGGCCTGTAGGGAAAATGGGTTTTGACATTGCTCTCTTTTCTGTTGTCCCTCCCTCTGGGCACCAACTCAAGTTATGAGGGATGGCTGTTGGCAGGTTCCCAGGGTCCAGAAACTTCCAACAGAGTTGTGGCTTCAGCTCCTGGTGGACGCTCATAGGTGCCCATGTAGACTCACGTGCACACATCTGTTCCAGAGCCAGGCTCGTTAGCACGCAGTGCTGTTAGGTATCCCAGAAATCTGAACACAGAGCCCATACTTGTCATTCCGGAGCACATATCCTTTTGTTGAACTCTGCACCTCAATTTAAACATAGAGCACAGAAGTGGAGAGTGCCCAGCACTGGCCGTGCCCATGTGTTCACCTCGCAGGTGTCTGCCGAGCACCTGCCAGGAGCCAGGCTCTCTCTTGGGCATTGGGTGCAAAGATGTGTGTGAGATGAACCATGCACATCAAATCTGTGGACTCCACGTGGCATTCTAAGACATTGGAATAGAAAAACTAATCTGACCCCAGTGCACGACCAAACACTTGAACTCCGAAGCACGCTCTCCAGGAGATGCATTTGCATCTTGCACTTTTTGCGTGCCCCTGGATTTTTGTTGAAATAGTCCATCGGTGAGTTGTGTGTGCACCTGAAAGATCCCACTTCTTAATTTCTTTTAGTACTGGCATTGAACCCTGGGGTGCTCCACCACCCAGCCACATCCCCAGCCCTTTTTATTTTTCAATTTTGGGAAGATGTTTCACTGAGTCGCAGAGGCTGGTCGCAGGCCTCCCGTGTTGTTGGGTTGCATGTGTGCGCCAGCAGGTCTGACTGTCCCACTGCTTTGATGATGGGCATGTTCACTTTCTGGACTGTATGAAACTGTCCTTCCAGAGGCACTCTAGGGTGCACAGAGGACTGTGTCTGGGCCATTTCTCCAGCGCACGCAGCAGTCAAGTGGTGTTCTCATTCTGCACATGAACAACGAATGGAGCCTAGAAAATTCTGTGGCTTGCCCTGGTCATCTGGCTGGGAGGAGAAGGAGCTGGGATGTCCTTTGCCTGGGAACTGCCCAATGCTCAGGAATAGTGGCCTTCTTGTGGCTGAAGGAGCCCCAGGAGGCCCATTTCAGCAGAGTCTGTCAGGACATGACTGATGTCCATCCAGCCCTGAATGGGACTTGAAGAACCCCGCACAGCAGTTAGGGTGAAGAGAGCAGCCCATGCTGCAGCACTAGGATTAAGGCATCCAGTACTATTTATGGTTTGATCCCATAAATCAGTGACACCTATAATCCCAGCAGCTCAGGAGGCTGAGGCAGGAGGATTGCTAGTTCAAAGCCAGCCTCAGCAATAATGAGGAACTAAGCAACTCAGTGAGACCCTGTCTCTAAATAAAAGACAAAATAGGACTGGGGATGGGGCTCAGTGGTCAAGTTCCCCTGAGTTCAATCCCTGGTACCCCCCCCCCCCAAAAAAAAAAGTATAAATAGAGCAGTGCTGTCCGGTGTGTTCATCAACAGTTTTTACACACTGCTGCTCCACCAGGAGTTTGGAAAGCACAGGTGCCTGGGCCTCCCCTCCTGTGGGCCTTCCTCCTCTGAATCGCCCAGCACAGAAAGCCACACTTGTCAGCCCTTCTGGGAGTGGCACATTCTGAAGGCACCAGAGTACTTAGCTCCCTGTGCCCACTGTGGGACTCCACAAGGCCACGTGAGAATCTCCCGCTAGTGGTCCCAGGCCGTCTAGGTTAAGGACCCCTGGGAGTCGCCAATGGGAGACACGCGGAGGGAGGTGGGGGTGGGCATCCGCGGCGGTTGAGGACTGGTGAGATCTGAGCAGCCAACTTGTTTTTAGCTGGCCACAATACCTTCATTTATGTTTGCGGTGCTGATGAGGGAACCCAGGGCCTCGCACGTGCTGGGCAAGTGCCCTACCGCTGAGCCCCACCCCCCATGAGCAGTTTTTCTCTGCTGTTTTTTCTTTTTAAAATTCCTTTTTACTCACTTTTCCTTTCCTATTTTTCTACAAAATGATCCTTTTAAACATCAGAACATAGGGTGCAGGTACTTCCTTAAAAGCCGCAAAAGCGCCGTTCAGAGTTCATTTTTGCCTAATCAGGCAGCCGCTGGGAGCTCCTGGCAGGATGAATTTTAAACCAAGTCCAGGGCAAACCCAAGGCCCTGCCGGCCGCCCGTGGTCCCTGCAGCCCCGGCCTCTCCCCGCCCCCTGCAGTACCGCAGCAGCCTGGCGTCCCTGAACGGGCTCGAGGTGCACCTGGAGGAGACGCTGCCGGCCGAGGAGGCGGGCCCCGCCCGCAGCACCTACACCTTCACGCACTACGACCGCGTCCAGAGCGTGCTCTCGGGTAAGGGCCGCCTGCGGGCTGGCGAGATGGGGCCCCTCCAGGGTGCGCAGCCCTGGGGCCTGCGGTGGCGGGTGAGGTGCCAGGCTCACTTGGCAAACACTCCTTCTCTTGCTTGTCCTTTTTTGGAGGGGGGGAGGGGACTGGTGGTTTCCCATTTTGAGAGGCGTTCACACGTGGGCAGGTGTCTCTGAGGTCTACCCCACAATTTTGGGATCTCTGTAGTACTCCTGGGGCCCCATAGGCCCGCCCCCTGCACCTGGTCCCCGCCCCCGTCATGGCCCTGAGCCCGGCACCACTCAGGTCCGGCACAGGACTTAGGGCCACGGGAGGAGGGGTCTGCTCTTCACCATCTCTGTCCTCTTCTGCAAGCGAACCTGCCACAGGCGGCCACCCCCCAGGACCGCCGCTTCCTCCAGGCCGTCAGCCTCATGCACTCGGATTTTGCCCGACTGCCCGCGCTGTACGAAATGACCGCCAGGTGAGCCTCCCCAATGCCCCACAGCCCCCATGGCCCTGCCTCCAGGCCGCGCCTCCTGGCCACGCAGCACCTCATCCCAGGAAGCCCATCCTGATTACTCTCTCCAAGGGCTCCCTTTACCTGTTCCATCGCTGCCACCTCCATTCCCAGGCAGTCACGTGATAGGGCTTTCCTGGGTCCCTCCCAGTCATGGTTCTGTGCCTGTTCCTAGGGAGGAGGCTGGCTGTTCGCTGGCCACAGGTGGTATTGAAATAGTGTTGCTGTCTTCCTAATTAAAACAAACAAACAGCGATAGGGGCTGGGTTGAGGTTCAGTGGCAGAGCGCTCCCCTAGCATGCATGAGGCACTGGGTTCTATCCTCAGCACCACATAAATGTAAAATAAAGATATTTTGTCCACCTAAAATTTAAAAATAAATATTTAAAAAAAACAGCAATAAAAGCATTCATAGTTGGCCACTTGGCACACACCTGTAATCCCAGCATCTCGGGAGGCTGAGGCAGGAGGATCTCGAGTTCAAAGCCAGCCTCAGCAACTTAAGGAGGCTCTAAGCAACTAAATGAGACCCTGTCTCTGAATAGAAATATAAAAGGCTGGGATGTGGCTGAGAGGTCAGTGCCCCTGGGTTCAGTCCCTGGTACCTAAAAAATAATAATAATAATAAGCACGTCAACTTCTTAGAGACCTGTGATGTGTGCTTTCTCCCTCAGCCATCACACACCCAAGAAATAACCGCATTTCTGAGTTTGGTGTGTTACTGCAGTTTTATTTTTATTTTAAATGTATTATTAGTATCCTTCTAGGAAATAGTGTCCTCCTAGTGCACTGTTTCCTCTTTGCTGTTTCTCATGGTTGCACCTCTTGAGCACACCCCTGCCGGTAGAAACAGTCTGCCAATTATTGTAATTTGCAGTGTGAGGCAACCTAATTGTTTTTTCTTTCTACGTGCTTCTGTTAGGAAACTGTAAGCAGGAAACAAGGCAGGTGAGAGGGTCACAGTGGGAGTGCCCTTGTAATGATTTGGGTCATTTTATTGTCTTTTCCGTGTGTGGTATTGTGGCTTGGACCCAGCGAGGCTCTACCACTGAGCTACACGCTAGCCTCTTTTATTTTTTAATTTTTTAAATTGGAGGCAAGGCTTTGCTAAATTGCTAAGGTCTCACTAAATTACTGAGGCTGGCCTTGAACTTGTAATCCTCCTGCCTCAGCCTCCCAGGCCGCTGGGATAACCAGGTGTGCCACCATGCTGGTTTTCCCCCCATTTTGCAGATGAGGAAGTTAAAGTACATAAAGATCAGCCACTTACCACAGGGTCACCTTCTTGTTCTGTGGCAGGACTGGGATTTGAACACTTGATTCTGAAGTGCACGTTATTCCCCTCAGGTTTCAGCTGGGGGCAGTGTGGGCAGGTGGGCCTGTGGACCCTGGGCCCACCGAGGCACAGGTTTCTTGGCAGGGATGACGTAACCGTCTCCTGCCTCGCTTGAGCACCAGGTATTTCCCTGCCTGGTGCCGCTGGGCTGGCGTTTCTGTCTTCCCACCCTAGTGCGTCTTCCTGCTGTAGCTCAGGGCTGCCCCACGGGCCACCTGGATGTGATCTACATCTGCAGTCAGTGGCTGGGACCTGCTTGTGCTGGGGCGTGTGACGTTCTGTGGGAGGTGGCAGTGAGTGAAATGTCAGCATCTGCTCCACCAGCTGCTGGGGGCTGCAACATGCCACCTGCCTTGGAGCCAAGAAGGCCTCGACGCTGTGACATCACACGCTGGGAGGTGGTCTTCCTGCTGGTGGGGGCAGCAGCCACCTGTCTCGAACACTTGCTGTGTGCTTAGAAATTCATGTGTGTATTTCTACCATGTGACCTTTAAAACACCCTCGGTGTGGGGAGGCCATATCCTTGGTGTACAGGAGAGCGAGGACTCAGAAAGGTGGTCTCAGCACAGGGCACACAGCCAGGGAGCAGCAGGGCTGGGATCAGTGCCAGGTGTGTGTGATCAGGCCCCCGTTGTACCTGCAAGGCCCCGGCGCCTCCCACAGCTGTGAGGCGCCCGCACTTGCTGTTCCACAGAGGCCGAGACTCCCTCACTCCCTCAGTCCCCTGGGGTCACCGCGGGAGCCAGAGGAGGGATCCCATGAGCCCTGAGCCTCCCCTTCATGATGGATCTGGGGAGACAGGCCAGTGGGGAACTAGGTTGAGATGGAAGGAAGCAGGAGCTGGGGGTCACCAGTGGGGCCTCCTCTTCTGTGTCCCCAGGTTTCCTGCTGCCGCTGTCACATCCCCCTATCCTATAACCACGCTCCCCCAGCCCATCTGGCCGTCCCTAGGTCCTCCCACCTTCCTCCTGTGCTGCCATTGCATTACTGGAAAGGAGGGCAGCTGGGCCCCTGTGCCAGGTGTCCAGGGGGACAATCCTGCCACTCCCGAGGCAGACTTGAGGAGTGAGCAGAGGCTCTGGGAATGGCCAAGGGCCGCAGGGAGGCCACCCTTCTGCTTGAGTCCATAGCTGCTCCTGCTGGCCCTGGGTGCAGCCCTTCCCGGCTGCCGTGGACTGTCCCAGCCCCCTGGGAGTTGAGAGAAGGGAGGACGGTCATTGGCACTGAGGCTTGTAACTCAAGTGAACAAACAGAGTTGCAAGCCACATTAGATGACACCCCAACCACTGGGTGGGCCGTGTGTGGGCTGCGAGGCCCAGGGCGCCACGGGGCTGCTTCCCCTCCTTCCCCAGGAACGCCTCCACGGCCGTGTTCGCCTGCTGCACCCCTGCCCAGGAGACCTACTTCCAGCCTCTGGCAGCCGCGGCCCGGAGCTCCGGCTTCCCTAGCCCCGAGGACAGCGCCTTCAGCCTCCCCGGCCGAGCCAGGCAGAAGCTGCTGAAGCACGGGGTGAACTTGCTCTGAACTGTGTCCGCAGCCACAGGGTCATGAGGAGCAGTGACCTTGAACAGTACCAGCAAGGGGAGCTCTGCCTTCAGTGGGGCCTGCGCCGTCTGCTCCTCGTGGAGTGCCCCGTTCCAGGGAAGGGGTCCCGAGTGCCACTCCCTTCCCTGCCTGGGCTGTGGGTAAATGGGGGTCCTCGGGGTCTGCAGACGTGGCGCAGTTTGGTAAGCACCCTCTTTGGCCATGCGGGGCCAGGATGGCTGCTAGGTCCTTGTACCAATGAAGCTCAGGGTTGGTTGTTTCCCTGTCACCCTGGGTGGAGGCTTCTGATGTCCCTGCTACTGTTCATCCCAGCCTGAAGGGTGCTGCAGTCTGAGTTGGCATTGTATTCTACAACCTAATTGTCCCCAGTCCAGGGTGGGCAGGGTGAGGTGTCCCGATGAGGAGAGGGGTCTGTTACCAGCTGTCCCTTCTCATTTCTCAGGTCTCGCCCTCCTCCAGGGAGGGGCTGCAGGGGGGAGGGCTCCCTGGAGGGGGCTGCACAAAGCCCTGCGCTGGTCCTCAGTCTGACAGTGCCAGAGGAGCCCCGACTGCAGGTGGCTTCAGAAGATCCACAGTGGAGGAGGGAAGGGCAGGGACAGCAGGACCAACCTTGCTGCCTTGGTCAGGAGCAGCTCTGTGGCTGCTTCCTTCCGTTGGTGTCCCCAACGTGAGTTCCCATGACCCTCGGGGCAAAGCAAGACCGAGTTCCCAGCGGCTGTGAGGGGGAGAGTGGACCTTCCCCTGGCAGAGCCCCTGCAAGGTGGTCAGGGACTGGGGTCCAGGACATGGGTCAGAGCTCCCCGTCCAGGTTTGCTGGAAACACCAAGATGCCCTTAGGACTCCTGGTGGAGCAAGGCACGTTGGGAGCAGTGGCGTCGATGACCTGTTGTCTTTACTTGAAACAAGTTTCCAAGGGCTGAAAATAAAACACATGTCAAAGAGTTGTCAGTGGCTGAAGAGCAACATTTCTAGTGGCAGTTCAGGTGAGCTCCACCGTGTTCATGTGAGATGTACGCACACGGCACCCCCCCCCCAGGGTCGGCGTGGCTCCCAGAGCCCCCATCATGCTCCAGTCCTAGGACCCCGAGTCCCTTACAGCCCACGCGCGTCCTCCTGCGTGCTCTGGTCACCTCTGGGGTTCTCGCAAACCTGCGTGAGTGCCGAGGACACCGTCACGACGAGGAGGGCCTGCCCTTGCTCAGTGTGGACAGGACTGTTTCCCCAGGTGACTGTGATGTGTGTGGTTGGTTGAATCCACAGGTGGCCGCGCCGTGAGCACAGGGGCAGCCACGGTCTCTGCTGTGCCCATGCTTTCCTTCCCTGTGATCCTTGTGGCCAGGAAAGGAGCCACGCGCAGGGACCAGCCCTCTGCCGGGAAGGAGCCGTGGCCTCTGCGCCTGTGAGTGCCAGCTCCTTAGGCCCATGTCACGTCACCTCTTCTCCCTAGGGTCCCTCCCGCCACTGCAGGTGATGGAGGAGGCTCCTGCCTCAAACTAGGATAAACTCGCACTGTCCTCTGCTGGGGTTTCACTCCTGTTTCCATGCCGGCCCCGCGGGCACGCCCCACAGCAAATTTGGCTGCAGTTCCTGCCTTTCCTGGCGGGGGCGCTCAGGAGCAACCTTGCTCTTCCTTTTGCTAATGGAGCCTCTGGAACTTGGAAGTCCCCAGTCTCGAACTTGGGTGAAATCACAACCCGTTACAGTATTATGTGGCACAAGTCAGAGTCCAGAGCCATCTCATGGCCTCCAAGCAAACCCTGCTTCCTAAGAATGTCCTTGGCTGCCCTTGCCCGGGGCTGAATGTCAGCCACCCAGCCACCCAGCCAGCCTGGGGTCCCAGTCTTAACTTCACAAACCTCCCTTCTCACCCAATTCCACAGGCTGCTTTGGATACAAAATGCATCCGTTTCTTAGAAAGCAGGACAGCAGGCAGCCAGGGCTTCCCGTGAAGGCCCACCCCAAAGCTGAGTCCTGACCACAAAGGGTGCACTGAAGTTCGAGGACCGCAGAGGCCTCCGCGGGCCGTCCTGAGGGAGGCCTGTGCCTGAGTGGGCCAGAGGCTCCGTGAGCCTGCCGCAAGCACATCCTCCAGCCCCGTGCAGCCCCCAGAATGCCAACCCAAGCCACTGTCCCGACCCATTGAAATTGAGGTGTAATGCATGCACTTGAAGCCCCTGTTGTAACACATGGCACAGCAGGACAAGGACACACATGCACACCTGTCTCCACACACCTGCCGGGTTCCAGTTGTAGGGCAGGGACCGTCTCCCCACCCCCCGCAGCCGCGCTGCTCATCACCCTGGGCTCAGCTTCAGTTGGGATCCCAGCTACCTGCGGTTCCTCCTCGCAGACCCAGGCTGGACAGCCACAGATTGTGAGCTCGCCCATCTTCCACAGGTCCCTGACAGAGCTGGTATGGATGGCCAGCTGGTCCCCCTTGCCTTCCTCTGGGACCTGCCCTGGTGGCTTTCCACTCACCACCCTCCTCAGAGTGGGCTTCCTCCCTGGGTGGCTCCCAGAGGCCCAGCTGTCTCCTGCTGCCAGTTACCTGGGCCCGCCATGCCCAGCTTCTTGGGGACAGGTGCCTGTGGCCTGCTGGGAGCCCTGGGCCAGGTCGGCGTGGAGAAGGGATGCTGGGGGAGAATCCCTCCCTGGTCCTAGGGTGCCCCTTCCAGAAGGGTGGGAGCGGGAAGGAAGGGCACCCCTCTCACACCATTGCTGATTTAGTAGCCGGGGAGTGGCCCCCAGTATGAGACGGCCCACGGTACCTCCTGCTTGGTAACCCTTTGTCTCCCCTTTGCCAACAGAGCCTCAGGCAGGTGGCCTGTGGGTATGGAGAGGCCCCTGCAGCCCACCCTCCTGGGGTTGAGGTCCCAGCACAGGCAGCCACGGAGCCTCTGCCCTGTGCCCAGAGCCCCAGAGGTCAGGGAGCTGCAGGGTTATCGCCAAGGCTAGGTGACAGTGGCTTAGAAGTGGCAGGAAGAAGAAGGCCCAACCCCCAGCTTCCTGTCCAATGTCTCAGGCATCTGGGGCTCTGAGCGACAGCCACAGGCCCACGCCCTCAAAATGAGTGAGACACCCCTGAGCAGAGGCCCCGGGGGGCCACACAGCATGTTCCTGCAGCAGGAGCACCGCCCGCCCGTCCGCCCTTCCTCCTGTGGTGGCGGGGAAGGTGGCCTGTATGGGACGGTCCACACTGGCTTCGCTGGCTTCACAATCTAGAATGCTGCTGTAGAGCCTGCAGAAGCCATGGGAGGGGGGGAGCAGGAGGCTCTGATGGGGTCAGTCCCTGCAGGGTTCCTGCCCTTATGCACCATGGGACTCAAGTTCCTGGGAGAGATTAATAGTGGCCGTCGGATTCCCACTGGGAAAGGTCCTTTGTTCCCTAGGGAAACACTGGCACCTAGTCAAGCTGCCTCTTCCCTGGGAGGAAGCATCTAGGCATCCAGTGTTCCTGCCACCACCACAGTGACAGTGACAGACAGTGTGGTAGCTAAAGGAGACTGAGATTTTTTTTTTGTACCAGGATTGAACCCAGGAGTGCTTGACCCCTGAGCCACATCTCCAGCCCTTTTATACTTTTTATTTAGAGACAGGGTTTCAGCAAGTTCCTTAGGGCCTCGCTAAGTTGTGAGGCTGGCCTCAAACTTTTTATCCTTCTGCCTCCCAAGCTGGGATTACAGGTGTGCACCGTGGTGCCCTGCGAGACTGGGTCCTTGTTGAAGTCACCCTCGCTCGTGTTTCTCTTGGTGGAGGTTGACAGGAAGACCACAGCCATGGAGTCTGGGAAAGGTAAGGAATGGACCCTGGAGCCCGCAGAGGGCTGGTATGTGGCTATGAACACGTGGAATGAGGTCCAGTGAGACCCATCTTGGACGTCCAGCCTCCAGAACCATGACAATGAATCTCGTTTGCTTTTTTACTGAGATCATTTGTTACAGCAGCCAAGGAAACTAATACACCCGCCTGCAAATGCAATACTGGTGCTGGTGATTCCAGGCGCCCGTCCTTCCAGAGGGCAGTGCGGGGAGTGGGAGAGGTGGCCCCCACGAAGGGCCATGCAGGGCTGCAAGGTCTGGGCCAGGAGGAGACTTTAAGCAGGGGTGGCTTGGTGTGGTTTCAGCAGAAGGGACGCTGGCTCCTGAGAGAGAAGCAAGGTGAGAGGCAGCCCGTCCTCCTGTCCCGCCGTCCTGGTGGCTGGGAGGAGCACTCCCAGGCAAAGGCCTGGGTCCTGGCCAGAGCCCTGTGGTCAGGTGGCAGGTACAGATTGGAGGCGCTTCCTTCCCCTGAGGTCTGCAGAGCTGCTGCCAGGGGCTGTCCCACCTGGAGCACGCAGGCTTTGGTGTCCCAGAGCTGGGTCCAAATCACAGCTCCGCACCTTACTGCCGTGGAAATCAGGGTCGGTCACTTTATTTCTCTGACCCTTGTGTCCTCTTTGATAAAACAAGGGGCTTGGTTTCTTGTGGACCCTCAGCAGAGGAGTGTCAGGAGTGTCCTGAGAAGGCAGACCACCGTCCCCACCCAGTGTCAGGCAGATGTCCAGAACCTGGTGGGCAGCCCTCTCGGTCTCCACGGGTAACTGGTTCCAAGACCCCAGTGGATACCAAGTCATGCAGGGACATGCAAGTCACTTCCGGCACAGGGGTCACACAGCCCCCTGTGTGCTTCAAGCCATCTCTAAATAACTTACAACAACTAACGCAGTGTCAATGCTGGGTGAATGGCCGTGGCCTGTGTTGTTTAAAGAACAATGACAAGAAGTCAGTACGATTTCTTTTCCAGAATAGTCTTGACCCAGGTCGGTTGAATCTGATGAGGAACCTGTGGACAGAGGCTTGGATCACTGGCTTCTCATTCCAGCTCCCGCGGGCCACAGGGCCCTGTTCACAGTGACTGCTCCCGCTGAGCCTGGCTTCCTCGTGTGTTAAGGGTGTATGACTGTCCCTGTCCAGGCCACAAGGATCTAATGGCATGATGCAGAAGGACCCTCATGGGCGTGCTCTCTGTGCTTGGAGAAAGCACTCTATGAACCTGGGGTGGTTCAAATACAGGGCGTGGGGAGCAGGAGGCAGGGCGGGGAGGCAGGGACGTGGACTGACAGGACACCTGGGAAGGAGGCAGAAGTCCCCAGTCCTCCTCTCCTGCCACCTAATGCCACAGTCTGCTTGGGGGTTGTCATGCCTTCTGTCAGCACCTCTGTAACGAGTGGCCTTTTTCTGTCCTGTTCCTGCATTTACATCTGTCAGCAAGTCAGCGAGGGGGCCAATGTTAGGGAAGGTCGCGGAGCGGGCGAGATGGTCTTGAGACCAGCACTTTGGACTTGGCTTGGGCTCTTCCTCTTTGTGTCTAGCGCACACGTGCAGCCCCTCCCCTCCTCCCAGAACCTGCCTGATCATTGTTCTGTTCGAATCTCACGCTGCGCCTCTGAGAACAGGCACCAGGCCCCACAGACGAGGCGTGCAGTGGAGGAGGACTTCTTGGTGGCTATGGATAGAAACCACAACTCAAGCTTGGCTTAAGAATAAAAAGGGAGCTGGGTGTGGTGGCGCACGCCTGCCATCCCAGTGGCTCAGGAGGCTGAGGCAGGAGGATCAAGAGTTCAAACCAGCCTCAGCAATGGTGAGGCCCTAAGCAACTCAGTGAGACCCTGTCTCTAAATAGAAAATAGGGCTGGGATGGGGCTCAGTGGTCGAGTGCCCCTGAGTTCCATCCCTGGTATTCCCCCCCCCAAAAAAAATAGCTGTCCCTTTAGAAGTTGGGTTCAGGTGCCCAGGGCCACAGGGGGACAGAGCTGATGCCACTCTCCAACCAGCTTGTTTCCAAGACCTTCCCATCCTGGCCCCTCAAGCCCCTCAGCCCTAGCTACACGTTAGAACATGACGGGAAACGAGTCACAGGGCAGCCTGCTGCCGGGGGCCACCCTGAAGAGAGAGGCCCCTAGTTTCAATCCCTGGCATCCCCCCCAGGGAAGGTGCCCTGGCACGTGAGGCGGTGGGGGGCACCAGTGTGTCTCAAAGCTCCCGGTGGCTTCCTGTGCAGCAGCATCTAGAGCCAGGCCACAGGGCCACCCTGCCTCTCCCCTGCTCCATGTTGTAGGCACTCGATGCCATTAGTTTGCTCAGTGGCACCAAACACGGAGGATGACTCTGGGGGATGACGAACAGGCACCTCTGGGAGAAGAGTTCAGGGTCCACTGGGTCGGGGGGCCTGGGGTGACCGTGCGTGGACAAGGGGCTGGTCCTGCCCGACCGCAGGGCCTGAAGGGCGCTCCCAGGCTGCTGCTGTCCTGGGAGGTGGGGTCCCCTCTGCAGGGGCAGCCAGGCCCCCTCCCCACCCCGGTGTCCCCGTGAAACACGGAGGTCACCTTAGCAGCTGCGACTGGCTGCACACACATGGGAGGTGAGAAGAGCAGGGCCCCAGGCGGCGGGCACTCCTCCCTTCTGCTTGCTGTGGCACCCAGGGACTCTTCTGGCTGGAGCTGGGCTTGAGTGCGGTGGTCGGGCAGCTCCCGGGGCTCCTGGCCACCAGTCCCCGCTGCCCGCTTTAGGACACACGGGCTGTTTCTCTACCAGGTGTCCTTGGTACTGCAGGGAGGAGCCAGCGCTGGCCCTTTAAGGGCAGGTACTGTCTCTCCAGGGGGCAGACTGGGTTAAGTGACTTGCCAGGTGACAGGGAGTGCCTCCTGCCACCCAGCCCTGATGCCCAGCTGGGCTGAAGCCAGCGTCCCTGTGCCCTGCCCAGGTGACAGCTGTAGCTCTTGGCGTTCTGGAGGTGGGCTTCCCCACCCCTGATCTCGGAAGGACCGTTGCTTCGGCCACTCTGTCCGCCACTGGGGCAGCCCCCCCCCCGACCTCTGTGACAGGATTCAATAACCAGGGGCGCAAATTCCCGGGGCGCCTGTCCCTTGGGCTCACGCCAGCCTCCTCTTCCTCCCCACAGATGACGTCACCACGTCACTCTGGTTTTCAGCAAGATCCTTTATTTATCTCTGTCCCCAACCATGACAGGGGCCCGGGCAGCCAGGTAACCAGGTGGCTGTTGGTTTGTAAACTGGAGCAGGAAGTTCGGCTCGTGTGGGGTCATGCACCTCAGCGGTTCTCTGACGAGACACGTGACGGGCACGGGGGCTCTGGGTGACAGCCCTGCCTCCTGTGTTCCCCTCGCCCGCCACAGACGTGTCCTCTTCACACACAGCCAGTGACACCCGGCGCTTCAGATCCCGGCTTCTCGCACACGGCCCCTCCCAGGGGCCTCGGTTCGTATTAGGACACCAACGGCCCCGTGCCAGAGCCGTGTGCCCACCCCGCTGCTGTGCTGCGTGGCCCTCCACTGCCCCCGGACACTGTCCCCACAAGGTCCCTCTCGTGCGGCTCCCCTCGGCTCTCAGCTAAGGGAAGCTGTTTAGAGACTCAGGCCCCCGGGGCCTCTCCTATGGGCAGACATGACTTCACAGGAGGCCATCCAGCTGGTGCAGTGCCCTGGGTCTTGGGGTCTGCAGGCCTCCCTGCGCCCTCACCCACGCTGGTCCCGGTCACCTTCACTGGGCGCGCAGCCTCGCGGGACGGCAAGGCACACAGTGGCCCCCGCGGCCGCTGGAACCTTCGTGAACAAATGGAGAAAATCACGGGAACAGACTCCAGGTCAAAAAGGACGCTTTGGTCAGAGCTGGCACTGCCACCCTCAGGACAGCCCTGCTGGGAGTCGGGTGGCGAGCCCCCCCCAGGCAGCCTGGCCCTGCCCTGGACCACCCCGGACTCCAGACGCTGAGGGGCTGTGCCCGGCCTGGCCTGGCAGTGGGCGTCTGTGGGCAGTGAGGTGAGTGGCCACGGCTGGCCCGGCTCTGGAGGACCCCGGCCTCAGCTCTGGAGGAAGCCACCAGTGGAGGGCCAGCCCCTGCAGGGAACTGAGGGCTTTGGGCAAGAGGACAGTGGCCACAGTTCCCCGACCCTGGATGCCACCCCTGGGGAGGCCTGCAGGCCCGCTCCCTGCCACCAGAGCCAGCCAGGTGCGGAGACCTCAGACTGTCCCCTGCCCTGGACGGCCGAAGGGTCCCCCGTGTGCCAGCAAAAGTGGCTGCGTGGCTGGCTGGCAGGCGTCTGCTTTGCCTGGAGGCGACCATGAGCAGCTTCGTGTCCGACAGCCGGACGGTGGCCGTTTGGTCACTCTGTTTGAGAACACGAAGAAACCAAGGGGCGACGCGACAGACGGACTCACAGAGGCACCGTGTCCCTGGTCACGGGCCCAGGGGACGCACTAGCTGGCCAGAAAGGAATCTCAGAAGCGACAATTGGAAGGAAGGAGGAGAAAAGAAACCTAAGGAAACACAAGCTGCAGGGCTCCATTTACAGTGACCACGCGGCAGAGGGACCGCGCCCTCCGAGATCCCAGGGGCGCTTCCCGGGAGGCAGGTGCTGAGCGTGGCCTGTGGCCGGGCGGGCGCACTGTCCCGGGTCCACCCAGGTGTGCCCCGGCCCCCTGGCCGCTCCAGCGGGGAGGTGTCCTCATCGCCCAGGAGCGAAGATGAAGTCAAGGGCCTGCCGCTCGGCCGCCGCCACGTTCGGATGCCACAAGTCCACCATGAAGACCACCCGAGGGCCATCCTCTGCCGACCCTGTGGGGAGGGGGACAGAGGAGAGGTTGGCGGCCCGTGGCCAGGACCCACGTGTGGCAGGACCCGACCCTGCGCGCTCTGGGCTGGGGACCTGTGCTGTCCCTGGCCTGGCTCACAACACTCCCTCCTCTGATCCCCAGGCTCACGAGGCTCTGAGCGGGTGGACTGCAGGGCAGCTGGCCAGGCGGGGACAGGAATTGTTCTTAAGCAGTGGAACCACTGGCTACGACACTGTCCTCTCTGTCCAAAGCCACACTGCGAGCAAGCCCAGACTTGAGCTCGGACTTAGGTAATAACACGTCCAGATCCGCTGGGGACGCTGTGGCTGCCGGGCAGCTGGGGGCCGGGATGCGGAGCAGCGTGTTTGGTACTTTCTGCTCAGTTTTATTCTGCAAACCTAGAACTTTTTTTTTTTTTTTTTTAATATTTATTTTTTAGTTGTAGTTGGACACAATACCTTTATTTTATTTATTTATTTTTATGTGGTGCTGAGGACCAAACCCAGGGCTTCTCTGCTAGGCCAGTGCTTTCTTACTGAACTCCAGCCCCAGCCCCCTAAAATTTCTTTAAGAACTAAAATCTGCCAGGGCGCTCTGGTGCCCATCTGTCACAGTGGTTCAGGAGGCTGAGGCAGCAGGATCGCGAGTTCAAAGCCAGCCTCAGCAAAAGGGAGGCCCTAAGCAGCTCAGTGAGACCCTGTCTCTAAATAAAACACAGAATAGGGCTGGGGTGGGGCTCCGTGGTCGAGGGCCCTGAGTTCAATCCCTGGTACCATTTTCTGGTCACGGAGCCCAAGGGACGCACTAGGTGGCCAGAAAGGAATCTCAGAGGCAAACGACTGAAAGGAAGAAAGAAAAAAGAAATCTAAGGAAATACAAGCTGAGGGTCTTCCCCTTACAGTGACCACAGGGCAGAGAGACCTGCTGCCTTCTGAGATCCCGGGGCGCTTCCCATGCACGCGGCAAAATAATAAAATCTGTTAAAACGACGACGGGGGTGGGGGGACCCACCTTCGTGGAACGCGGTGTGCAGGAAGGAGTCGTCGAAGAGCAGACAGCGGCCCTCGGCCCAGCACTGGGGCTCGCCCCCCACCACCAGCTCACAGCCGCTCGGAGTCTTGAGCCCTTGTGGGAAAAACAGAGAGTGAAGGCCAGCTCAGACCACCATTCCAGCTGTCACCACAGTCCTGTCCCCTGGGCTTTCTAGTTACAACGAACCGCCTACGGCCTACGAGGGGCTCGCCTCTTTGAATTCCACCTTCTAACCGGTTCTGAGGCCCAGGGTGGAGGCTCTGTGTGGTTCCTGGCCTCCTCCTGCAACCCGGAGGCCACCCAAGGAAGTGCTGGGCCTCAGGAGGGCACGGGTGGGCACCCTCGCAAGGAGCCAGGTGCTGGAGACGTCGGTGAGGCCAAGCCAGGGCCATCCCCTGGGGACACCGCTGGCCTTCACGTCCCCATTCCCAGCCTCAGCAGAGACACTTGGCTGCTGCCACCATCTCGGCAGCCACAAAGAAAGGCGCTGTCACAGCTGCCCAATGGCTTCCTCAGGGGGTGGGTCAGCCTGACAGCTCAGGAAGGGCTTGGGAGGAAGCCCTGATAGGGGGCGGTCAGTGGTGGCTCCATCTGTCTTCAGTGATGCACTGGGCTAAGGGTGACCCTGAGCAAGTCAGCATGCCCTCTGGATCCAGGGTCCTAATGACAAAAACACTCTCTTTCTCTCTGGCAACTGGAGTATTTTTATGTACTCTTTAAGCCAA
>NC_135305.1:114417098-114465045 GCF_048772815.1 Callospermophilus lateralis | reverse complement strand
GGAAGGGAGGGGGTCTCCTTAGCCCCTGGGCCTCCACTGCTGAACAGTTCCCTCGGCGTTTTGAAAACTTATCTCTGAAGAGAACAACTCAGAAAATACATCTCCAGGACAGGACCTGTCAGACCGCGGACGCGGGTTCGCATCCTCCTGCGTGTCTGGGCCTGCGCCTCATCTGATGGGAGATGCAGACGGGGACGGGACGGAGCTGTGCCCTTGAAGAGGAAAAATAACTGATACCAGGAGCAAGTGGTCAAGTCCAACCGCGGGGCCTGGGCAGAGCACGTATCATTTGAGTTTCTTTCTTCTTCTTCTTCTTTTTGACAGCACCGTGATAAATTTGTTCTGATGATAATCAAGCTAAATAGATTTATCAGAATTCCTGTGTTTAGAGGTTACACCCTGTAACAGAAGCTCAAGTCCATTTTTGTTTCAGCTCTACCTGAAATGAATTTGTTAGGCTTTTAAACCTTTAATAACAAGCTTTCAGGGAGGGGGCCAGGAGAGTCCAATCGTCTTGCCAGGGGGAAGAATTTTCTTTTTGTTCTTTCAAAAAGAAATAATGTTACAGACTCATTGTCTTATGGCATATGGAGAGATAATCATAGATTATGCAGATATTTTTTAAAGGGGTATTTGCAGGTATGTCGCACCCCTTAAATGATGAAGCTGATGTAGCTTAGGGGGTGCAATTCTTGAATCATTGTCACCTGCCATGGCTTGAGTGTGTGCCCCAAAGTTGACGTGCTGGAAACTTCCCCAATTCAACAGTGTTGGGAGGTGACTAGTTCCAGAATGGATTTGTGTCATTATCATTAAAGTCAGGCAGTCATTGCCAGAATGGGTTGCCAAAATACAAGTGAATATATCCCCTCTTGTTCTCTCACTCTCTTGCCCTTCTGCCTTCCACCATGGGATGATGCAGCCTCTGTGGATGCTGGCCCCGTGATCTCAGTCAGACATCTCAACTTCTTAGAACAGGAACCACGTACATTTCTGTACATTGTGAAGTACCCAGTCTCAGGGATTTTGCTTATAGCAGCAGAAAACTAAGACACCTCATGCTGAGCTCTGAAAGTGTGTAGTGGGTGTCTGCTGTGTGCTGGGCTGGCTGCTCTAGGATAAATTCATATCTTCAGGAAGTCAGAGATAAACTGAATGTAGGGCTGCAGACACAGATTCTCCCCCCACCTTTCCTTTCCTCTCTTCCTTCTTTCTCATCCCGGTTCTTCACCTCCTGCAAATTACAAATCACCTTCCTCCTCTCTGCCCTGCACCCCCTCCTTGCTTCACAGAACTAATTTTACAATTTTACTTGTCTTGGGAGAAGGCGGGTTTTGGTCTCCTAGGCCTGCTATAACAAGTCACCGAAACCAGAAGTCTTAAAACAAGAGAGATTTGTCATGGGGGGACTGGAAGTCTGAAACCAAGGTGTCCTCAGGGCCACGCCCCCTCTGAAGGCTCTAAGGGAGACTCCCCCCCTTCTCTCCCAACTCCTCGTGGCTCCACGTGCTGCTTGGCTGGTGGCTGCATCTCTCCTGTCTCTGCCTCTGTCCTGATATGTCCTTCTCCCCCACTCTGTGTCCCTGAGCGTCCCTCCTCTTTTTATGAGGCCTCCAGTCACTGGATTCAGGTCCCACCCTAGCCCTGTGTGGCCTCATCTTAACCGATGGCTCCTGTTTCCAGAAACGTCCCGTTCTGTGGTTCCCAGGGAATATGGATTTTACGGGGACCCTACTGAACCCACTATGGGATGGTTGGGAAAACATTGAGCTTGGAGCCTGAGACCTCAGATAGCGGCCTTCGTATTGGAGAACGTCGGTTTCCCACCTGTAAAGCAGAGGGCGCCACACAGCTGGCTTGCTGCATGTCTGTGGAGACTGAATGAGCTCGTTCCCTGTGACCTTCTCCTTCCACCCAGACTTGATGGTAAGGGAACCCGCTCCACTCGCACACCCCACCCGGTGCCCGCGGAGCTGACAGTGACGATGATAACAAGTGGTGGCCTTTGTTCACCACTTACTGTGGGCCGGGCACGGAGCTAAGTATTTTACATGATTCTCATCCTTGGAGGTGATTATCCCTATTTTACCAATGAGATGACTAAAAGCCAGAAGGCAAAGCAGTATCTCCACAGTTGCATTCCCACTAAGTGTCAGAGTCAGAATTTGAACCCAGGTCTGACCTACTCAAATCCACTGACTCAGATGTTTTAGGCATATGATCTTTACTCACTCAAGTACTTTAAAAAACTAACCATACAATCCATATCGCTTTTGATTCTGCAACCTAGATTTTCTTGGCCTTGGCATTATTGATGTTTGGGATCAGATAATTCTCTGTTGTTGGACACTCTTCTGGGCACACTGAGATATTTATCAGCATCCCTGTGTCCTAGATGCAGATAGCTCTTCTGCCCCAGTCATCCACATCCAAAATGTCCCCAAATGGCAAATGTCCCAAGGGGCAAAATCACCTCTTGCTAAGAACCACTGGCCTCTAATCCTCATAGGAACTCTAAAGGCACAGCTATGGTATTGCCCATTTCACAGATGATTAAACTGAGGCTCAGGGAGGGGAAGCGATGAGTCCAGGGTCACCCAACAGTGGGGGGGAGGGGCGCTGAAAGTGCACAGTGGGAGAAGGTGGGGACTCTGCTCCAACATACCCAGGGCAATGACGGTAGCGTTCCTAGCAAACCCCAGCCCAGCCTTCCTGAGACCCAGGACGACTTCACAGCGGAATCTCATTCTGGGTGGAATTGAAGGCCTCTCTGCAGGCTGTGTACTTTTAATAATGTTTAAATAAAACATGGGAGCACGGGTGTGATCTCCTTGCCGAGCGTGGCTTGTCAGCCGCCCAGGCAAACTCATAAATAGTTAATAGACAACCACTTACGGCTCTCCTTCTGTTAAACCCAGCATCAATTATACATGGCCCATGAATTATTTATTTGCTGTTACTTTGGAGTATATTTTCCACCTTTAAAGGGGGAAAAATGAAAAAATGTGAGATCTGAATCAGACGAGGGGATAGTTCCGAGGGATCTCAGCCCCGCTCTGTAGTGCTTGATTTCCTTTGAAAGAAAAATAGAAGCCATCAGTGGGTTCAAAAGGTGAATGTGGACTGGAGAGGACTCCACCAGGCCACCGGAAAACAGCGGGGGCAGAGCTGTGCTGGTGCATTCCCAGCTACGGGCTCCCCAGAGCACAGGACTCCTGGCTCCCGTGTCTGCCGATGCCTGTGGTGTAAATCCCCCGACCAGGGCGGGTTTCAGGCTAACCTAGATGACGCCACTGGATGCAGAGGCAGGAAGGCAGGCGCAGTGGCTCACCCATATAGACCATTCCCACCGTAAGGATTACATTCACTCGGTGAACTCCAAAAACAGGCAACAGTGAAATGCTGGTAAAATGATCAGGAAGCATGAGTACAGCGCTTTTTAAAAATACGGTTGTGCAATGGTCACTTTCTGTCATTTAATCTTTGATAATTAGCTGTGTTTAACAACAAGCTTGCAAAATTCTTGAAAGTTGAATAATGAGCTCTCTCTGCTTCTATGACCTCCTTCAGCTTAGTGCTGGCTTGGAGTCTCCCTGGGGCAGGGTCCCCATGACCTCGTTCAGAGGCCACTGGTGGAGTGGATGGAGAGAAAGTTCAGTACCCCTCAGGTTCTGGAATCAAGTCTTTTTGTTCATTGTGTTATTTTTTTTAATATCTTTTTTTTTTTTTTTATGTGGTGCTGAGGATCAAACCCAGTGCCTCACACATGCCAGGCGAGCGCACTACCACTTGAGCCACATCCCCAGCCCCTCATTGTCTTTTTTAAAAGCAAGATTTCCTATCAGAACTTAGCCCTGTGGAGCAGGTTCACCTACCCCATCTGTGAAATGGGTACGATCATGTCTGATTGAAAAAAATCCAGGAAGTCACTCCCACCGGGCTTCTCGCCTGCTCCATAAATAGCCCTAAAGCATGATCTCTCTTCTGTCTTCCCTTTTTCCTTCTTTCTCCTGGTTTCTTTTTGGTGGTGATGTCTTCTTTCTCCTATTTTCTGGGAATCCAGCTACATTTGATAAGAAGGGAATCCCAAGCCAGATTCTGTTTGTTCTTTCAATTTGTTTAAGTTTCTTTGTTTTTAATTTTTATTTTTATTTTTTATTTTTGCACCTAAAGACCTACGCACGCTTCTTCCCACCCTGGATGGGCACCCAGCCCCCTCCCACGACTGGCCCCAGGGCACTCCCCCACCCAGAGTTGCAGAGTTCATTTCCCATCATGCTCTCCGTGGATGTTTCCCTCCAGCTAACGACCATGAACTTGAGCACACTGAGATGAACGATATTGTCTGGGAAGTGAAGTATTTAAAAAGTCATTCCATATGGAGGGCATTTGGGGCCACAAGCTGGGTGTAAATAACACATTTTATGACTCTCCTGACACAAAGATAGCTCTCCTAATTACTGGCCTGTTATCTCGGTGTGATCCAACGTGGCCCCATGTTGGTAAACTTGGTGCTCACAGGCTATTCTAGCTCCCCAACCTTGACGGTCTCCCGTGTGCTCCAGGGTGGCCGGGGAGCCCCTGGGTGTTCACATCACCCCACTTCCTCCAGGCCCCATGGTCTCTGCATTGCCGGCCTGACCCCCCAAAAGGTTTCTGTGCTAAGAAACTTGGTCCTAGGAGGGGCTCAGGACCCAGTGCTGCCAGCCCCGAGCGTGTTTCTGAATCTGAATCCCCCCACCCCATCTTCATCCTGGTGAACCTGCTCGTCTCAATTCAAGAGTGTCGCTGCCTGATGAAACAGGTCTCTCTGCGTCTGCCTCCGAGATGAGCTATCCCGATAATAAAAATCTATTACCGACAGCCTACCTAGGGTAATTGGGCCTATTACTTCTCCTCTGGTGGTTTTGTTTCTGCATTGGAAACAGGCACTTGAGCAATTAATCAGAATTTAAAGTTGCTAATACCAATTACAAATAATGCGGCAAGTCCCAAGACAGCAAACACAGGAGCAGATACTCATCGCGTCCCCAGAGACAGCGTGCATTGAACTTTTGTCACTTCAGACTGGCTGGAAATTAGAGCGACTTAACTCCACAATGTTAATTACTAAAATAAAAGAAAGGAGGGCGGGAGCCATTGATTGGGTTCTGCAGGTGTATTCAATACAGCCGATTCAGATTGTTCCGACTCGTCGATGCTCCGCTTAGTCGCCCATCAGGGAGGCCTGGGAAGGAGGTCCAGGCTCGGCATCTGGAGAAGATGGTGGTCCAGGGGAAGGGTAGACTCGGGGTCTTGCAAACTGTGATTCGGTTCCAAAGGTCATTCCTCTCCTCTTGGTGCTGTGTTGTTTGGCTGAGTGTAAATGAGGAGGAGGCGGAAGGGGACCTCAGAACTGAGGCCAGACCAACCCATGGGAAAGCGACATGGCCTCACCAAGGGTGGTTTGGATTGGAAGTGCATGGGAAAGATGGCAAATGTGTCCACACTGTGACTCTTTTTGTCCTTAATGATCAAAAATTAAAAATGGCTTCTACAAAAGGGAATCCAATGGTTCACGTCAAGAATGAGCCTGGTGGCATTCTCAGTGGGACTGTTGTGATGCCAACAGGCTGAATCCCATGTGCCAGGGTCAACTTGTCCCAGCTCCTCCGGGCTGGTGTGCCCGATTGATTCTTGCCCGCTCTGTGCAGTGACATCACGTTGCCCATTGACGTCAGCTGATGTGGGAGCGCATCACGTGGAGATTGGCACGTGGTCCCCTACCGACCCCATAGAGCCAGCGTCCGACAGTTACCAGCCCATCACAGGAGGTGGGCTGTCTCTTCAGTGGGGTGGACCAGAGAAAGGGAAAGGAGGACGGGGGCCCCACCCCTCACTGCTCCTGAAGGCACAGTCTCGCCTAGTACAAGCAGCTGCCCTTGACTGGGACCTGAGCACTCCTGCTGTCCCTCACTGCATGACTGTGGGCACGCCCCGTCCCTGCTGGACTCACCTCTGTCTGTGCAATGGACCAGGTGACCTCCGACGTTCTTCCTGTTGAGACCCCGGACCAGGCCAGAGCTAGCGGTCATGGTGCTGAGAGCTTGTTGTGTCTCAGAGGGCGACAGCCACGGAGCAAGCCCATCCCTGCACCCCGAGACCTTGGTGCAGAGACAGAATCACAGACTTGATGGGTCCATGTCTCTTTCCCAACTCTGAGGCTCTCTCGGCTCAGACCGGTTGGGACCCCCTCTGGGCATGCAGCTGTGGGCTGTGAGGTCCTCACCTCCGGGATCACCACGCTCTCTAGATCCTTCCAGGCCATTCCAGGTCCATTCTCCACCCCTCAGCTGGACTGCAGACGTGTCCCCTTCAACCCAGAGAGATGGTTCAGAGGGCAAGCGGACATCCCCTCCCCTGTCCCGGAAGGCAGCGAGGAATCATCCAGAAATCACCAAGTTGTGATTGGTTGAGGTTTTTTTCTTTTTAGGAGTAACCATTCATTCATTCATTCCTAGTTTTTTTTTTATTGTTAACTGGCATAATAACTGCATATGTCTATAGGGTACAGTTTGATGATTGGATGCACAGACATCGTGGAGTGACCGAATCAGGTTAACTAGAATATCCAGCCCTTCAGACATTTGGCATTTCTTTGTGCTGAAAATATTTTAAATCTTCTGTTTTTATTATTTTGAAACATACTACGTGCTAGCGCTGGTCATCCCACCTTGCAGCAGAACAGCAGGGCTTATCTCCTACCTATCTGTAACGGCACAGCTGTCGACCATCACCTGTCCCCTCCCTGCTGTCCCTGGGGGGGGTACAGTGATGAGCACAAGTGTTCTCCATAGCCGTAGCTGGTGCAGGTCTTCACTAATTAGAAGCAGACCTCCCACAGGTCTCCCCTGCTCTCCCACATGGCCCCTGAAGCTGCAACACAATCTGCTGGGTCCCATGTCAGATCTGCCGGGGCCCCTATTTTCTGTGTGTTTTTGAATAAAGTTTTATTGGAACAAGACTGCAGCCATTTACACATTTCCCACGGCTGCTTTCACGATGAAGTGGCACAAGTGAGTGTTATGACAGAGGCCGGTGGCCCACAAAGTCCATCCCTTGGTGGAAGAAAAGTTCACGTAGCTTCCCCTGGAGCCCAGCTGAGCCACCGAGGCTTTGAAGGCCCCAGAGAGAAGAGCTGGACAGAGGCGGGAGCAGCCCCAGCTCCAGCACCTGCTTGGCCCTGGTCTTCCCGGGCTCCCTCTGTCAGATGAGATGGGGACTGTCACCGCGGGGAAGATGGAGTGAGCTCATGTGTCTGATTGCTTATGGCAGTGCCTTGAACACGGTAAGCCAGTACTCATCGTCATCACCATTGTCACCCCCACGTCACCGTCATCACCATCACCATCATGAAAAGCATCACCACCCCACCACCAGGGCCACCAACACCACCACCATCACCGTCACCATCTCCATGCCATCAGCCTCACCGTCACATCACCACCCCCAGCACCATTGCCATTGCCATCACCACCACCATGACCATCAACATCACCAACCCCATGACCACCAACATCATCATCATTGCCACCTCCACCACCGTAACCATCACATCACCGTCACCACCATCACCTTCACCAATGCCACCACCACCATAACCATCAACATCACCAACCCCATGACCACCATCACCTTCACCACCCCATCACCATTGCCATCTCCATCACTGTAACCGTCACTGTCACCACCCCCAGCACCATCACCATTGCCATTGCCATCATCACTCCCATCCCCGTCACATCACCATCACAATGACCATTGCCATCAGCACAGTCATCAGCATCACCACCCCATCACCATCACCATCACCATGACCACCATCACCTTCACCACCCCATCACCATGATCATCGTCATCATCACCATCACCTCACCACCCCCATCACCATGATCATCGTCATCATCACCATCACCTCACCACCCCCATCACCATCGCCATCATTAACGGCATCACCACCACCCTTACCTCCCCTCCCGTTCATCACCATCACTACCAGTACCATCATAAAATCATCACTCCACCATCACAACCACCTTTATCACCATCGTCACTGTCATTGCCTTCATCATCGTCATCATCATCATCATCACCATCATCACCATCATCACCTCAAGAGTGAGACCGACCAGAGAACACCCTAGAGCCCTTCGAGGGCAGGCAAACTCTGAGTGTTGGAACAGGCTGGACCAGATTGAGAATTTTGGGAGTTACATCCCCAAACACCAAGTCCCCTGCCCTGTGGCCTGGGGCCTCATAGGTGCCTCTTTCTTTGTGCTTCATTCTGAGCTTCATCTTCGCTGGAATTCTGCCCTTTCTTCAGGCTTGCTTGGCTGAGTTCCAGGTAAGTGACTCGGAGCCCATCCTGCCACATGTCACCTCTGCTACCCACTCAGATAATTAGAACCAACACATTCATCTCCCCAACGGCACCCTCATCTTCCCTCGGCAGAGTTCTCAAATGGAAAAAAAAAAAAGGCCCAAACAAGCTACATCTGTCCTCGTTGAGGCAATCTGCAGGGGCCCGCAGCTGACATCCACCCAGCTGGGCGGCAGAGCTCGGCTTCCTGTTTGCTTGGTGGGAGATGACGTGGCCGTGCTTTATTAAAGTTTGGCAGTGGTTTGGAGACAAAAAGCATCTTCTGCAGAGAGGCTTCTAAACAAACACTCAGGGACTCCTTGGGGCTCCTGCCTCTGTGAGCTAATTGCGTGGTGAGTGAGGAGAAAAGGAACTGATGTCACTTCTCTGCAAACAAAAGAACAGGAGGTGGCTTTCCTTCTTCCCGAGAGCCTGTGTGGGTGGGTGCAGGTAGGAATTGGCTGTTCTGTTACAGGTACTTTCCATAAAGGGCTGGGTAGCAGGCGGTTTGGATTGTGAGATGGGAGAGAGAATCAGTCATAACTACTCAGATCTGCTATTGTAGCACAAAAGCCACCATTGACTGTCCATGGATGACTGAGCATGTCGTGTTCCAATAAAACTTTATCGACAAAAACAGAACACAGACTGGAATTGGCCCAAAGACCGTAGTTGGCCTGGTCCTACTCTACCAAGAGAAATTGCAGTCCTGGACAAGTCGCCTGTCTTCTCTGAGTCTCGGTTCCCTCATCTGTAAAATGGGCTGTGAGGTAGTCAGGAGATGAAAGCCGTGTCCGGCACATATAAATGGTCAATTTATGATAACTCTCCCTGTCCCCACCCCCTCACCCCTGCCAAAAACCACAGGGAAGAAAAGCAGATATTGACGGCTGTGCGCTTCCTGCTGGCCCAGCTATGGTTACAGTTCAGTGATGCAGATCTTTGGGGAGCTCATTTGAAAGTCAAGGAGCTGGGAGTTTCTCAAGGAAGGTCCTTGGTTGTCAGCTCCTGCCAGCACCTTCTCACACCAAGATGTCTTGACTGGTTCCATCTATTTTATTTTCATTGCAAAGGTGGGGAGCTGGTTGCAGAACCCCGAGTGCTCACATTCAGATTTTATATGCACTCCTTCCCACCGCTAGTTATTGATGGTTGTTAGAGAAAGTAGTTGCTGTGTGGTTTAATGCTGGGGACAAACTTCAAGACCTGTGTCTGCAAGCCAAGGGCACTGCATATCCAATCTAAGAATTAAGTGTGTATTTTAGCCGGATTCATTAACCAGAGCAGGGGAAAATGACTATTGTTTTTCCTAAGTGCAAACAGGATCCTGATTTGTAAATCTGTGGTTTGTTTGTTTCTGTAATGGATACCACCTGGAGGCTGACTTTAAACTGGGTTATGTGTAGCTTGGATCTATTTAGTTATTGTTTATAAAACAGCCTATCATTTATGCCAGGTCTAAGCATATTTTAGGCCTCAAGTCACTGAGTTCTCCCAGATCCCCTGTGGCTTGTGACTTTGCTTTTCCAAATGTATTCACAGGCTGGCCACCTGCTTTGGAAACGCAGAATCTCAGAACCCCCTGCCCACACCTTTGAGCCACAACCATCATTATAACAAGACCCTCAGCTGCTTCGTATGCACCTGATGCAGGTGTTTCATAATGACTGTGTGGCAGGTGAAGAGGCCAGGGCTGAGGAAGGTGCGGCGGGCTCTCCTCCCAGCCAGATCTTGAGCACAGAGCTTGTTATGCCATTTGGCTGTGCCTCCTGTCTCTGGATGACTGATGTGACTGTGTGCTGCTGTGTGGTTCTCAACGGCTCTATTTCCTATTACGCCAGTTGTTGCTTTCTTCTGGACTCTTCCATTGCAGGTCCCTAGGTGGACCCTCCACCCAGTCAGTGTTCGAGTAGCCCCTGTGGAGTGACTCCATGACACCTTTGCATATGTGACACTAAAAACTTCCTGTCAAAAAGGAGTTGGGGACGTGACCACTGTCAGTGTCAGCTGGTAGATCTTCCTGGCCACATCTTTCCTTTGGGTCTTTAGAACATAGGACGGTGATCCCTTTTGGAATGGCTCTTGGCTTGGAGCTCTTCCAGCCTTCTCCCCTAGGGGCATGGTTGGAGCAGACAAGACGGGCCGGACTCCCGGTCTCCCTAGACTCTCTCGCATCTCACTGCACCATATGTGAATTCCCAAGGCTGGTGTTTTCTGAGGTGGTAGCCATTGTCCTCACAGGGCTTTTTAAAATTGAAACAGAATAAAATGAAATAAAATTTGGAATTCAGTCGCTCATTGACACTGACCCACACCAGGTGCTCCACAGCCACAGGTGGCTGCCATATTGGATTGCAGGCACAGTCTGGTCCACATTCTTCCCCTTTGTTCCTGGCTTACTGACAGTTCCCTCCCGGACTTCTCCCCAGGGCGGAGCTCCCTACGCCACATGCCCCTCGTTTCTGGTTCCTTCTTTGCTCCCGTATCATGGTCTCAGGGTCCTAAAGCGGGTAGCCTGTTTCTGGAGCAGCCAATACCTGCTCAACTACAGCCTTGTTTGGTCCCTCAGCTCCTTTGGGACACATCCCATTGTGCCTTAGTCTAGGGGTGGCAGGGATGGAAACATTGTCTCCTATCTGTATTTCATTTTCCCATCGGGTACCAACAATCTGCGTTTAAAAAAAAATAATTCATGAGCTAAACTCATTTCCTTGTGCTAATTAACTTCCATGCCTTCCCCTCCCGTCCCACAGCGGCATCTCCTGGTTGTCCACACGGCTACTCAGGATTCAGACCGTGGAATCTTAGCTGTTGGGATGATCCCATCCTAAAATTTTGACCTATAAGGCCTTAGAATATCCAAACCAAGAAATATTAGGAATGAGAGACTCTTAATCACTTAGACACACAAAGTAGTAAACTCTTAAGCTGAGTGCTACGGATCTGATGTTTATGTAGGTCAAGTACAGCGGGATTTAGTTGATTTCCTGGGGCTCAACCAAATAGAAGTATGGAATGTTGAAATCCATACTTTCTTTATTTCCGGGCAGGGCAGTACTGGGGACTGAACCCAGGGGCACCGGACCACTGAGCCACATCCCCAGCCCTATTTTGTACTTATTTAGAGACAGGGTCTTGCTGAGTTGCTTAGCACCTCACTTTTGTTGAGGCTGACTTTGAACTCACGATCCTCCTGCCTCAGCCTCCTGAGCCACTGGGATTATAGGCATGAGTCACCGCACCCAGCTGAAATCTATACTTTTTAGAATGGTAAATGCTCATTGTTGTAGAATTTAGAACTTTAAAATTTTGGAATAGGGACCAGTAATTCTTTTCTACAAAGCACAAGGTAGTAAATATTTCCAGTCTCATGGACCATGGAGTCTCTCCCAACCTCTGAACTTGAAGCTGGAAAGTAGCCATAGGTAATGCATAAGTGAGTACTTGTGTTCCAATAAAACCATGGACTATGGTATGTCCTGTCGAAACATAAAACCAAAACTGTCCCCACCAAGCACTTGCGTTTGCATGGGGAATGCAAAGACCTGTCCCCAGCTCTTCCAAAGGGTCCTATTCAAACGTGGGAATCAGCTTAAGGCCAGTTTTGCTGATTCAGACTCTGTCTCTCCCAGGATGGCCTCTGGCCTCCAGAGAGTACATAAGGGGAAAGGGGGTCCCATAGAAGTGGTAGTTAAAGTGGTCCCTGGCACAGGGGGAGTAGAAGAGCCGTATCCCAGAGCTAAAGGAAAACAATCAGAGGCCGTCCGAATCCAGAGCGCTGGTCAGCCCCATGAGCCAGACCCTCCATCAGGCCTGGGAAGTGCTCCTGAGCATGGGGAGGGCAGGATTGATAAACCGCGTGAGCCCGCCCGCGGGCCCCAGCTGCGAGGCGAATTTGATGAGGCTGTTCATGGAAAAGGCACGCGCGCTGGGCCATAACCTTGAGATGTGGGGAAGGAGGGAGAGCGCGCACCGCGAGCAGTTGTTTTTCTTCCCCGCTGAGTCAATAAATGGATAAATGGACCGTGAGTGGCCAAGTGGCTGTTCTAATGTAAGACTCCATCAAGAAGAAGATCACAGAATTGCATGGAGGTGGCTTCGACGTCTTTATGTCCCACTGCGTGAGCCTGGCTCCTGATGTCCTGGACCAGGAGGCCCCTGGAAGGAGGGGCCAGAGCCATGCGAGAGCTCACAGGGACTGCACGTGCCCTGAGCGCTCAGCTCTGCGCAGGCGCCCGCCAGCCACCCCCTAATTAAATCTGCACTTTCAACCTCGGGGTCAAGGCACTGTCTTCTGTCTGTCAGAAATAGAGGCTCCCTAGAGGTGGCCCAAGGCCAGGGGCCCAGGATGATCATGGGCACCAGGGAGTGTGATCCGTCCTTGGACTCCAGAGCCTCTGCTCTTGACCAGGAGGCTGCAGTGATCCCCACCATCACCTGCACACGGATCACCTGGGGTGTCGTCCAGGTTCTGTCTCAGAGCTGCGGGCCAGGGCCTGAGAGTCTGCATTTCTAACAGATGGCTAGGTGACGTGATGCTGCTAGTCCAGGGACCCCACTGAGCACAGTCAGTCCCCTATTGTCCTGTCTCCTTTTGGGTGGGGGGTACTGGTGATTGAACCCAGGGGCACTCCACCACTGAGCCCCATCCCCAGCCCTGTTTTGAATTTTATTTAGAGACAGGGTCTCACTGAGCTGTTTAGGGCCTCACATTGCTGAGGCTGGCTTTGACTCGCGATCCTCCTGCCTCAGCCTCCCGAGCCTCTGGGATAACAGGCGTGTGTCTCCACACCTGGCCCTCTCCTTATTGCAGACCCTCCTCCTCACGGAAGGGGGAGGTTTATATTCTGCAGATGTGGTCACACAGCAGGAAGGGTTGGTCCAGGATTGGAATTCGCATCTTTCTGACTCCAGAGTGTGTGTCGTTTCTAAAATAAAGTCCCCTTTCTACTCTTCCGCCTTTAGCCTGGCTCTCGGCTGGGGTGGTTTTGTCCCATGAGCATCCGGAGACATTGGGGGATTAGCAGGCCCCAGGGGAGAGGTGCTGCTGGGGTCTGGTGGCAGAGGCGAGGGATGCTTCCTGGCGTTCTGAGCTGCCCGGGGCAGGTCTCCCTGCCGCCCCCAGCACAGGGCAGGCTGGTCCCAGGCGCCCGTCACATCAAGGCTGAGAAACCTCACTCTCCAGTTCAATATCATTGGGTCCGGAAATAAAGATACTCCGAGCCTCTCTCTGGAGCCACTAAGTGTCCTTGAATGAGAGGAATCAGTGGGCATTTGAGCCAATCCCACTAAAATGTGTCCACGAATCAGAAAGAACCTCCGCTTCCAAACACGTCCGCTCTGCAGTCTTGGGTGGGACTCCCAGGATGGGGAGAGGGGGCGGTGGAGCTGGAAACCCCGCGACACCCTCTCACTCCGCAGGTGGAAGCCCAGCCAGTCCAGAAGTCACCACTCATTCCCGGTCATTGTGATGGCCGCGACTTTTGCAGTCCCTGCTGCTGTTTAGCAGTGGTGTCCCCGAGGCGGCCCACCTCTGCCTCACTCAGCCATAGAGCAGCACCTCTGGTCCAGCCTGGGGAGGCCCGGGTCTGTCACTGATGGCCAGGGCCAGCAGCTCCGTCCCGTGTGCTCCCCCATCTCCTCCTGGGGGACGTGTCAGGATCCGAGACTGCGGAGGGGAGGCCTGCCTCGGCCCACCATCACCGTGACACTGCCTGGCTTGTCGGGAACGCTGGTGACACCTCCGTGGTGACAAAAAGAGGCAGGAGGCTGTGTGAGATGTTGTCATATGTCCCTTAAAGAGGGACATACTGTCTGAGGAGGACAGCCTCAGGCGATTTCTTCCTTGTCCAAACCTGGTGGCGTGTACCTACCAGACCTGGGTGGCCTACCGTCACTCCCCGTGACCTTGGAGCCAGGAGACACCAGCATCACCCCGGGCATGTGGGGGGAGACACGATGCACCTCCATGACAATGTGGCTCCGAGGTCACGTCACGGGGGGCCTGGCTGTGACACGCCTCGTGCCATCGGCTCTTCACCGTGAGGAGAGGGGTGGGCCTGCTGTGGCGTCGGGGGACAGGCCCCAGGAGGAGCTGCTGGGTGCCGGGCCTCAGGATGGCTGGCGCTGTTTCTAGACGGAGGTTTGGGTCTCCCCCGGGGGGGCTTCCAGACCCCTGTGTGTGCGGGTGTGTCCGCCGGCCCTCGTCAGGTCCCCCGGGGGTGCGTCCAAGCCTTGGACAGTCCCCAACTTACGACTGGACTTTCTCGTGCCCGTGCGATGCCCAGCAGAAGCCGCGTCTTGACTTTGAATCTGGACGCCTCCCGGGCTCGCCTCTCGCACTACCGTCCTCTCTCCCAGCAGGGACCAGGAGAGGACACGGGGGACACTGTGGCACTGGGCAGCTCGGCTGTGATGTTCCTAGGTCAGGTGTCCCCCAGGCTGTCCCAGCTTACGATATTTTCAACTTCAGACGGGTTGGTGGGACGAGACCCCGGCATGGAGTCTGTGGTGCCCACGGTGGCCGGGGCCTGGCACACGGCAAGGTCGGTCTTACCAATTCTGGGGTGTCCTCCTGACCTGCGGCCTGACAGCGAGGGGGCAGGACACTGTGTGGGTTTGTTTTGGGTGCGGAAGGGACAAGAAGGACTTTGGGGACTGTGTGGAGACATTAAAATAGTGTTGTCACTGGGGTGAGACAGAGTGTGCCAGGTGCCTGAGTGGAGAGTCCCTGGGGAGAGGGGTGACAGTGAGAAAGTGTCACCACCGAGGAGGCCGCCATATCACCCATTCCGAAGCGGCCACCCAGGGGCTCCCAAACAGGAAGGAGGGCTGGTTTGGGGACGCACTTGCTGCGTTCTGTGTGGCGCCTCAAGATCTTTCCACGCTGACTCCACCCTCCCCAGCCCAGGGTCACCGTCATGCTCCCACCCACAGGGGAGAAAACCGAGGGCCAGGCAGGAAGCAAGACATGCCTGGGGTCCCTCGGGAAGCCGGGGAGCTGGGTCGTGAGCCCACATCTCTGTGAGCAGAGGCCACACTTGGAAGGCCGGGTGTACGCTGCACACGTGTGAATTTGGAAGAATCTGGAAGAATTGAAAGCTGAAATGTCAAGTTCCCAGTATTGCTGAAGGCGCTTGGGATATATGGCTGAGTAGGCCCTCTTCATCAGGACCTCGGTGTTCACGGGACTGGAAATTGGACAGTAATTACAACCAAGTGGACTGACGCTCATCCCCACGGCTCATACGCATCTGGGGGCACAACAGTAAAAGAGCCACATTCTGTGCAAGGAGCCAGAGAGGGCGATTATGGAGTGGGTCTTGTGGGATGGATAGGAGTTCACTAGTGAGACAAAGGGCCAGGCAGGAGAGGACAACAGCTGCAGGACACGGAGCCCACGGCAGGCTGGGAGCTGGCCGACTGGGATGTACTGGTAGGTGGGGGTCAGGGCGTGGGCAGTGGAAAGAGAAGACCTTGGAAGTAGGCTTCGGAGTGTGGACTGTCGGAAATGAGGAGCCACCAGATGCTTTGAGCCGGGGGAGTGTGGTCAGATGGGAAATTGGTCCTTGGGTGCTTGTGCCCTAGGGATTGGAGAGCAGGCTGGTGGGGGGCCTCCAGGTGGTGGCCAGGAAGGCCGAATTCATGAGCGATCAGAGAAGAGCCCCACGTATTGATGCTAGGGAGTCCCCGAGGCCCCGGGGAGGGACCAGCCATAATGGTTCTCTGGATTCAAACCCAGCGTCCCCTGGAGGAGTTTCAAAGTCTCCTGCCCCTATCCCTCCCATCACGGGGCGGAGAGAGGAAATGCAAGCTGCATTTCCATTTAGATTGAAATCAGCCGTGTCAAAGGTGGCCTGGTAATTACCGGCAGGAACAATGGCCCTGGTGTGGGAAGCCCTGTCGGTGTATGTAGTGCAGATCATTTTTACATTTGAGACTTAATTATATTGATATAATTACTCCCTGCTCAGGAGAATTGGGTGGTGCAGACATGTCGTCTTTGTGTTTGAGCAGGAAAATGAAAGGCCTTCTTTCTCTGTTATCAGGAGGCGAGTGGGTGGGTGACTGTGGGCGGCCGGGGCTGAGGGGGGTGGAGTGCACCCCTGGTCAGGGTGTCTCGGCGCAGCGGGGGCTTCTGGAGGCCTCTGCCTATAGTGTGTCACCTCTGGGAAGGTTGGAGGCCAGCAGCAGCGTCCCCTTTCCCCTTTCTGAAGACTCAAAGCAGAAATCGTAGGCGGGAGGGAATTTTGAACTGGGAATACTTCGAGTCCTTTGGGAAGTGATAGAGGTGCTGGGTTGACTTTGTAAACCCTGTGACTCAAAAGACCCAGGACAGTCATTCACTAGTGTCTTGAAGTCCCCTCCTGTCCCCCATTAATGGCCTGAAAATCCTAAGCCACATTCCCCTTCCAGGTGACAGTCCTCAAGAGGCTGTGCCCTCCTTGCCTCCCCACCCAGCAGGGGAGACTTGAGACCCCAAGAATCAAGTACAAAGAGTCCCCCTCACCATCAGCCACTCAGGAGGCTGATGCAGGAGGATTGTGAGTTCAAAGCCAGCCTTAGCAATGGTGAGGTAATGAGCAGCTCAGGGAGACCCTGTCTCTCAATAAAATACAAAATAGGGCTGGGACGTGGCTCAGTGGTCAAGTGCCCAGAGTTCAATCCCCGTACATCCCCCTCAAAAAAGTGGGTGAAAAGAGTGGGGTGCAATGGTGCACACCTGTAACCCCATCTACTTGGGAGGCTGAGGCAGGAGGATCACAAGTTCAAGGCCAGCCTCAGCAATTTAATGAGATCCTGTTTCAAAATAAAATAAAAAGGGCTGGGGGGAGCTCCGTGGCTGAGCACCCCAGTCATGGTGGGGGGAGTCCTCCTCCTTGGGCCCCAGGTGCCTAGATCCCTGGAGGGTGAGAGGACTGCTCTGACTGGCTGTTGACAAGATGTCTGCCTCCTAGATTTTAAAGACCTGCAGTCCCTCCCTGCTCACGATCCAGGAAGCTATGAAGGCCTTCAGGCAGCAGCTGGGGGCAGTTTTAAATAATCAGCTTGAAATCTAAGAAGAGAGAGGCGAGATGGCCCGCAGATGCCCGCAGCCCCCAGCTCTTCCTTTTGCCTCGACCTAAGGAGGCAGGGAGTTGGGTGGTACAGGGTGCCTGCTTGTCTGCAGGGGTAACTGCATGCTGCCTTTA
Source organism: Callospermophilus lateralis (assembly GCF_048772815.1). NCBI lineage: Eukaryota > Metazoa > Chordata > Mammalia > Rodentia > Sciuridae > Callospermophilus > Callospermophilus lateralis. The sequence continues at coordinate 114,447,456 of NC_135305.1, read as the reverse complement.
GTAGAAAACCATTAGCAGGAACGGACGCCAGATAAAAATACTCCAGTATACACATCAAGAGTGGTTGTCCCCAGGTAACTGACTTTGGGGTGAATTTTAGGGTTTTTAATGTTTAATCCCACTTTGTGGACTCTATTAGGAAAAAAGTCTAGTAAAATAATGGATTTTCAAAGATACAGAAAAGAGCGTGTGATATTGTCTTAGTTTTCTACAGGTGCTATAACAAAGTGCCACAAACTGGATGACTTAAAATAGCAGAAATGTATTGTCTTCCAGTTCTGGAGGCCGGACGTCCAAAAAATCAAGATGGCAGCCAGGTCAGCTCCGTTTGAAGGCTCAGGAGAAGAAACATCCCTGGCCATGGCTGACACTGGCCTCTGGTGGTTTGCCAGCAATCTCTGTGTGCCTCGGCTTGTAGATACAGCATGGGACGTTGTTTCTCACAGGGTCCTCTCTCTACCTGTGCCTCGGTGTCAAATCCCCTTCCTCTAAGGATAACGGTCATATTGGACTGGGGACCAGTCTGTGACTCCATTGTAACATGATTACCTCTGTCAAGACCAAATGCAGTTCTGTCCTGGGGAATGAAGGAGAGACGGGATTTTAACCTGTCTTACCTGAGAACATAATGCAACCAGAAATGTGTTCCTAGAAATGGAGAAACCTTCAGGGAACTATGGGGTCTTTCCTTTATGGGTGAGGGGTCCATAGTGAGGTCTAAATGTGAAGAGTGGATGTTTGACGTGGTTCCCAGTGACCTCTCAGGTCCCATCCAGGCGGGTCGGTGTGGCCAGTGGATTGTGTCAGCAGAATGGCATGTCTTTCTGAGGCTGGCTTGTAGAACAGACATCTGACTTCTGCTGGGTTCTCTCTTGGATCCCTGGCTCTGGGGAAAACTATCGGCCATGTCACAAGTATGCTCAAGCAGCCCCATGGAGGTCCCCCGAGGCAGAACTGAGCCCCCCAGACAACAACCATGGTCTCTCTAAAAAGGAGACTCCCCCAGCCTCACTCAAATTTTCAGAGGCCATAACCTGACATCATCACCAGGGATCCTGTATGAGTTTCCTACTGCTGCTGTAACAAGTAATCACACAGGATCTTAGAATAACAGCAATGTATCATTCCACAGTTACAGAGGTCAGAAGTCTCAAATGTGTCCTGGGGGGTTAAGAATCAAGGCGTAAGCTTCTGGAGGTCCCAGGGGACTGCCCTTTCCTTGCCTTTTCCAGGTTCCAGAGGCAGCAGGGCTTTCTGGCTTCTGGCTGTGTTTCTCCGTCTCTGCTTCCACCACCTAGGCCCTCCACCTCCCCCGTAAGGACCCTTGTGATTGTACACAGGGCCCACCTGGATAACCCAGGGTCATGACGCCTTTTGCCATGAGCGGGTCACACTATTCCACGTTCCTGAGCTGACATCCTTGAGAGGCCTCTATTCAACCAGAACCACCCAACTGAGATACTGTGGAATTCCCAACCTAGGAAACAGCAAGAGAGGCTGGATGCGGGATGCGTGCCTGTCATCCCAGCAACTTGGGAGGCTGAGGCAGGAGGATCCTGAGTTCAAAGCCAGCCTCAGCAAAAGTGAGGCCCTAAGCAACTCAGTGAGACCCTGTCTCTAAATAAAACACAAAATAGGGCTGGGGAGGGGGCTCAGTGGTCAAGGGCCCCTGAGCTCAATCCCCAGTACTAAAAAAAGAAAAAAGAAAACCATCAGAGAGAGTAAATATTTGCTATCTCAAAGCTCTGGGTGAGGAAGTGATTTGTTAGGCAGGAATTGGTAATGAACATGGGGTAGGGATTGTATGGTGCTTGGAAATTAAAATTCTGGAAGTCTCATGATCTTTTCCTTCAAATAACACATGGAAGGTGCGTGGATCTTCTCAGTGAACAGTGTGATGAACGTTCCCAAACTGAGACATCACCTGAATCCTCCAGAAGGGCCCTGGCGGGAAGGCGGCTGCTCCGGGTTCTGTGCCCGTGGTCTATCTGTTACTGCTCAGGTTCTCCTCGTCCCCCCCTGTTCTGCTGGACCTTGGCGGGAAGTGACATTGTGGGGGTGTCTGAGAGATCCCGCCCTGGGAGGCAGCGATGGTGCTGAGGGAGTCTCCTTGTGGGTCCAGCGGTCTGTGGATGGTGCAGGACAAGGTCGGAGGCCCTCTGGGCACAGCTGCGGGCTCTTCAACAGGGTGCCATAAAAAGCTGAGGTCCCTGCAAGTGTTGTCTCGTCTTGATGGGGGACGAGAGAGGCCAGGTCGGCCGGGGGCTCATAAACCCCGTGTTGCTAGAGCTGGGAGCTGGGCAGGCCACAGGGTAAGATGATCGCCGTCGGTGCCAGGGGCAACTGCAGGCCCCAGTGAAGAGGGTCCACTGCTTTTGACAAAGGCACCTCCTCAGTCCCTGTTTCTCCATCCGCTGGCAACGAAGCTCCTGCATTGAATCCCCTCGGTCGAAAAGCCTGGAGCGGTCCCTGTTCTCCTGACCGGTGGCTCTTGGGCAGGATGTAAAATCCTCCCAGCCCCGACGACCCAGTGTGAGATGCTCAGACTCATTTTCTGGAGAAATGAGGTCATCCTCAGGATAGGATTCCTGTCCGTGTCATAGTTTCCGATTTTGCTTAGGAGGAGGGACATGGGAACGTTCTCTGTGGACCGAGAACGGGCTGCTGAGTTAGGCACGCCGGCTGCGGGCACCTTCACCTGGCTCCCTCTGTTCCTTGCTGTGACCTGTTGTCAGGGGATAATGCTGTCATCTTGACTGGAGAGGAACTGGAAATGGGAAAGGGCTGGTGGCCTTGGCAATCCCCACGGGCTCCTTCTAAAGCCAATGGTGCGCATCTCTTCCGACCCCCCTTCCTGCCAAGTTCAGGGCCAGCTTGTCAGTGTGATGACGTCAGCTGGTTTCTCAACGCCCTCATCAAGGAGAAAGGAAGCCCCCAGACAACCAGCAGAGGCAGGTGTTTCCTGACTTAATGTTGGGGTCCTACCCCGGTTCTCCCACTGTGAGTCAAAAAGTCGCCAAGTACAGCTTCCCCCGGCCCCGTCGCTCATCAGCACAGCCTGCTGGAGGGCGCCGGCCGTCCCCCTGTGACGTTCACGGATGCTGGCCAGCGTCGGGAGAGAGCGTGTTAACGTGAAGCTCAGCTCCCTGGCATTGTGAGGGTCTGGCTCGTCATGAGGTCAGAAAGTCCTGAGGTGGGCCCAGTAAGTGGGCGTCTTCTCTTCTCTGAGGACTTGGAAGGCTTTCCCAGGAGCATGGGGCTCATCCCAGGCCAGCGGGCGGGGGGTTCCCGTCGAGGCTGGCACGGAGGCAGGGGAGCGCTGGTTCAGGTACCCACCTTGGCAGTTCAGAGAGGAGCCTCTGACCCCGGGCGGCCTGGTCTGAGCGGGGATTGGCTCAACACAGCGGCCATGGAGAAGGGGGAAGGGGCTGTGGAAATCTCAGAGCCTTCACTGACCCTGCCGCCCTCTGGCTGTGTTCTTGGGCTCTGCCAAGGTGGAGATCTGGCTTGTCCCCGCCAAAACTCCTGTGGAGGTGGGTGCCCAGGGTCTGGTGCTGAGAGGTGATGAGACTGTCAGAGGCGATGGGTGATCGCTGGCTTTTCTTGTGGGAATGAACTATACCTTTGGGGGGACCTTATTGTTTACCTTAAGGGCGGGTTGTCAGGCCGGGCGTGGTGGCATGCACCTGTAATTCCAGTGACTCAGGAGGCTAAGGCAGGAGGATCGCAACTTAGAGGCCAGCCTCAGCAATTTAGACAGGCGCTAAGCAACTTAGCAAGACCCTGTCAAAAAATAAGAAAAGGGCTGGGGATGTGGCTCAGGGGTGAGGCACTCCTGGGTTCCATCCTGGTACAAATAAATAAATAAATACATACATAGGGGGTTGTCACAAAGCACCTGGCCCCTCCCTTGCTCTGTTGAACCTGGGCTGCTCTGCCACACATGTCCTCTCCCCTTCTGCTTTCCCATCTTTCTGCCACATGTCGAACAGCTCGTGGCGTCACCAGAAGCCAAGCGGATGCTGTGCTGTGCTTGAGGACTTCTAGACCCTGAGCCAAAAGAAACTTCTTTTCCATATAAATCACCCTGCCCCAGGTGTTCTATTATAGCAGCTGAAAACGGACTCCACCAGGATCTTTGGCGAGGCTCTCTGTGTCCATTATAAGATCATAAAAATAGAATAAAACAATGAGTTGGCAGGACGATTATGGACAAAAGACCTCAGACAGCCATGACCACTGGCCCCATCTTTGCTCCTGCCGGGAGTCGGGCTGTTCCAATCTTACGAAGAGGATCTGCGCAGACCTTTAGGGTTTTCTGATCCCCCCAGCTCCTCCCTTTCCCCAGTGGGACTGGACGCTGTGTCCTGGGTCTCATGTGTTCCACTGCGGTGGCTTCGGGGTCCGGACACCATCCATGGGGCTCCGATTTTCCCCAGCAGCCTCTTTTCTCCCAGGCAGGTGGCCTGGTCAATTTGAAGGAAGAGTGACAGTTCCTTAGGACCTTGCTTTCTGGCACGACTCCCGCAGAGACGCAGGCATCCCCCGAGGGAGCAGGGGCAGCTAGAGGCAATGGCCTGGCCCTGAGCCTCCGCCTGCTCCTCTGTGGACGGGGACCGTGGACCCTGGTGTGAGAGAGGAGCGAGGCCCTGTGGGTTTGGCTCTGATAACAACGTGGATTCCCATCCTCTGCAGAATTTCTGGAGAAATGACCAAGGGGAAAGTGAGAGTCTCGTGATCTCTCCGAGACAAGCCACCATTGCCACCGCTTCACTTTTTCTCCCCCTAGTGCCTGGCTCCAAGGGCTCCCATGACCATGAAGTGAGATGAGATGTTCTGACCGTGAGCAGAGCCCCTGTGGATGGGAGGAGTATAAACAGGCTCATTCATCTGTGAGCTCCACGGCGTTCACTGTGCACGTCGCTCCTTTATTAAGCAAGTGGCAGACTTGATGTGTTGTCACCAAGGTTCGGGGGGTGCTCAGGCTGGTACTTGAGACGGTGCAGACCCAGGTCTGTGGTTCTCGAGGTGAAGGAGGGGATGGCCAGTGGCCGATCACACAGATGCTAATCAATAGATGCTTCCTGTTTATTAAGGCGGGTGCCGGACGCTGGGGCTGTCGCAGTCTGTGAGCCCTGGCCACTGCCCGGGCCTGACCAGGAGGCTCTGCTCATCTTTAATGAATCAGAAAAAAAGAACAGTGCACTTCCACCAGGGGCCGAGCGTCTCTGAGATCCATTGATCTGTAGGGTAAATATCGTGGCCCGGTGACATGAACCTGGAGAGCCCGGCGGGGTGGGGATACTGACCTGGGAGAGTCCTGCGCTTGCAGACGGCAGCGGGCCTCGGAGCCGGACAGGCTCAGGGCAGAGAGACAGACAAACAACGGCTCTAAATATCAACCTAATTGAACATCAGGAGAGGAGACGGCTTAATCGCACCCATTAATTATACAAAGCGCTTCCCCCGCGGCCACCCCGACGCCTCGTGCTTCTGGGGGAGCAGCCTGGGCTCAGAGCATGTGTGTCCCGGGTCACGCATCAGCGAGTGTCTGTCTGTTCGTCCATCCCCCGTCCTAGCCGGGTGCCTGCTACGCGCCAGACACCGCAGGGTCGGGGTAGATCAGGTCCCGCAGCAAAGGAAGCCCCGCGCCAGTCAGAGGGTGCAGTGGCTGGGCCCAGACCAGAGCCAGCCCACAGTAGGTGCTCAGTAAACGTTCCTGGGACGGACGGATCTGGGACCCACACCAGCCTGTACGGGGGCCGTGTCTGTGACAGCGTCCATCCCACCACACGGCAGGCTCGTGTTCCTCTGGGCACCTGTCCGTCTGTGGGCCTCTGCTGCGGGTCAGTGGTGGCCAGCCCGTCGGGGCCCACGGCCCGTTGTGGGGGGGTGGAAGAAGAAGGGGGTGCTCCCACATGGCCCCTCTCCTGTGTCCTCCCCTCCGTCTCTTGAGGGTCTTGGTGGGGCCTTGTTCCGTCTGCCCCAGGGAGGCTGCTGCGTCCTGTTCTTAGTGACTTGGTCTCTGCCCTCAGCAGCCTCCGCTGGGTGTCCAGGGAAGCCGGGGGATCTGCGGGTTGCTGGCCACAGCGGCTGGGCTCCCAGGCCGCTCCTTCGTGCGTCCTGCGGAATCTGATGCAACCCCGCAGATGGGCCGCGTGGAGGGTGGGCACTAGTAGCAGGTCCCGGGTCCCTGCTCCCGGCTCCCCCTCCGTCCAGTGGGTTCATGCCCCTGGCCACCTTGCTTTTACCCCGTCTTCTCTCTGCAGGGCTCTGGAGCCGGAGCCCTGCACTCCAGGCTCATTACTGCTGTGTGGCCTTAGCAAGTCTCCTCCATGACGTAAGGACAGTGTGTCCCCTTCCGTTCTCCTTACCCTCCTCTGAGAACTGAATGATAGTGATGCCACCATTCACTGAGCCTTCCCACTGGACCAAGTACATTTACTCCCCAAAGAGCCCTTTGAAGGAGGGATGATGGCCACCCTCCTTTTACCAGTGAGACAACAGAGGGTCAGAGAGGTCGAGTCACTTGCTGAAGGTCACACAGCATTGAGCAACAGAGCACTTGTCTCTGTTCCTCTTGTCCACTCACCAGGAGGCTCCCTCAGGGTTGAACTTCAGACCTTTGCAGCTACTGCATGACGCTGACAAGGGCACAGTGCACCTGAGCAGGGCTGGGAAAGGACGGCCGCCCTCCTCAGGCCCCGCTCTTCCCCGCAGCCGGGCCAGGCCCTGGGACTTGCCCAGACTTTGCCAACAGCCTCTTCCTCTCTCTCCAGAATCAGAAAAGACTCACAGTCACTCGAGGTCACAATAACGCGGACGGAGCAGCCAACCTGCCAAGGAGGGCTGAGTCGTCCCTGTGGCAGGGAGCAGCCCGTGCTCCCGGCCTCCTCTGGGGCAGCAGAGCCGGAGAGCCAGGGGGTGGTGTCCAGACCTCAGCTCTGCTCCTCTCCTGCCCCAGTGGCCCTTCTGGCCTCAGGTTCCTCCTCAAAGCAGGAAAAAAATAGATTCCAGGCCCAGAGAGGGCGGCGAGCTGCTCCCAGTCACACAGCCAGTGGGTTCCAGGAGCTGGGACGGCAGTGGGACCTGACGGTGAACCTCCCCCATCATCAGGCGCGGGCCCCTTAACACACCGCAAAGAGAGCTTGGCACCTAGTCACTGTGCGCGGCTCCTGGTGGCCTGGGTCCGCGTGCTGTCCTCTTCCTGTGGCTTCACCTGGTTCCCAGAAGCCTTTCCCACCACCGCGATCCTCATGGCATCCAAGGGACCCGCAGTGACTTCCCTCACCGTGGCCAGTGGCTGGGGATGGCGCCTCTCAGCCCCTCCCTCCACAGCACCGCTCCCAGCCTCCGGGGGCTCAGAGCTTTGCCTCCCTTTTGATTTGTCCCCGTCGGGATTCGTTTCCAGAACCTGGATTCTGGGTCTAGCCTGGGGGCAGGCCCAGCGCTGGGGACAATTGGGCCACACGGTTCCCCCTGCCCTTTACCTGCTCAATGCCAGCAGCACCCAAGTTGTGACATTGACAAATGTCCCCAGTGAGGGCAAGATCACCCTGCGCGGAAGGTCACGGCATTAAGGGAGCAGGAAGAAACGGGCTGCCCGCGGCCATCAGAGATTCTCCAGAGTCAGAACAAAATCTGATCAGGTCTGTGTCGGGGAGTACTGAGCAGGAGAAAGAGCACTAAGAGATGACCACGCTCAAATGAAGGCTTCACATCCCCAGGCCTTGGTTGCCATCTGTGAAATGGGAGCCATAATCATGACCACCTGCACAGGGTGAGGGTGTGAGGGCAGGAGCACCGCACGCCGTGCTGGCCACAGGAGGCCCTCCATAAGTGCCAGTCCCGTGGGTCTGCTGCTGGGTTTTCCGTCTTGGCTTTTGCTGCTGCTGAGGAGAGAAAGGTGGGGCCGTCCGGGGGACAGAGTGGCAAGGAAACTACCCCTGTGCCTCCCCTTCCCCAACCTAATGCACCAGATCCGTCCCTAGGCTGTGCTGGAGGTCCCCAAATCCCACCCCCTCTGTCCGACTTGGAGCGTCCTCTGCAGGCAGAGCCCCCGTTATTGCCTCTGGCAGGGCTCTTGAGCACTCAGGAGTGGGCGGGCTCCCGCTCAAGGTCAACGTGGGCTGTGGTCTGTGTCCCCAGGAGAAGTACGTGGAGGAGCTCGCAGCCGTGAGGCAGACCCTGCAGACGGACCTGGAGACGTCCATCCGGCGGATCGCCGACCTGCAGGCGGCCCTGGAGGAGGTGGCGTCCAGCGACAGCGATGCTGAGAGGTAGGGCTGGGGCCGGTTGGGGCTGGACACAGCAGGTGGGCGTCACCCCAGGGAGCCTCAGGTCTGCAGTGAGCCTGGGCCGTGGCTTCAGGGGACCCACAGGCCTCAGGGGCCGGAGGTGTGGCTGGCCTGCTGGATGGGGACAGGCGGGAGCTACCCTGCGAGTCTCCTTGTCACCCTGAGTCCATCTGGTGCAGCTTGCCGAGCCCCGGGCCAGGGCACGTGGCAGACAGTGATGTGGGGAAGCTGTCGCCCAGTGAGTTCCAACCCCCTCATGTGCATGGTGAACAGGAAATGACCAAGAGGCGGTCATTCTTGACCTAGGATTCGAGGTGCCCCATATCCCACCCAGTGCCCGCCCGTGGGGTTGCGGGAGCTGAAGGACGTCGTGGACGAGCGTCAGGGGGGACAGTGCTGAGCTGAGCTCCTGCAGACAAGGGGGGCCGCTCCACGAAGCAGCTCCAAGAGGCAGATGTAGAGGGTGAGGGTTGGGAGGCCCCCCAAGGTCAAGGTCAGCCCCTCTGTCCTTCCTCAGAGGATAGCGTGCTTCCTGCCACAGGCCGCAGGTCAGTGCTCGGTGGAAGGAGCCCACCGTGTCCCAGGCTGTCCACCCTGCAGGTGGCCAAGCGTCATCTTACCAGGTGCTGCCCGGCCATCTCAGCTGTCCTTACCACAGCTGCCCATCTGGCTGCCCATCCTGGCCCCATCCCACCTCCATGGCAGCCCAGGGAGCAGGGGAGGCTTTCTGGGCCTAGCTTTGCACTAGGGGCCTGCAGATCACCCGCCACCCGCCAGCCACCTGCCAGCCACTAGCCACCCGCAGGCCACCGGCCACCCGCAGGCCACCTGCCACCGGCAGGCAGGCTGCCTGAGTCTCACCCCTCATCTGCAAAGTGACCGTCCTTCCTGGTCTTTCCCTCGGCAAGGCTGGTTGTGCTGCAGTGGAGTGGCCGAACCTCAGACTTGAAGAGCCACCTTCTGTCCCTGGGAGGACCCCCTCTCAAGGCCAAGGGCACACGGCCCAGTAGCAGAGCCAGACCCAGGGCTGCTGTCGCCTCCTTCGCCTGCTCTCCTGCCGCAGGAGTGGTGCAGCCCAGGAAGGGAGGCCGAGAGCGCCGGCAGCCAGCTCTGGTTACCCGTGGGAGGGACCAGACACCTCTGTCCAGGAAGACCCCATGTCACCAAAAAGAAACCCAACCCAACCAAACCCAAAACACATTCCAGCACTGGGGGACTTGCTTTATTTCCCCCCAAGTTTGTTTGCATTTTCCAAAACTTGCTGGATGAATGCACATTCGAACCCTCAGCTGAATTAGAGCCCACGTTAGATTTTGCTCCTACAAGTTACAGACTTTGAACTCCTAATTTTGATTAATTAATTAATTAATTTCTGGTATTGGGGTTGAACCCAGGGGCCCTCAACCCCTGAGCCCCATCCCAGCCCTATTCTGTGTTTTATTTAGAGAAAGGGCCTCACTGTGGCTGAGGCTGGCTTTGAACTTGCAATCCTCCTGCCTCAGCCTCCTAAGCTGTTGGATCACTTGCCACTGTGCCCGGCTTCAGTGCCTAATTCTAGAAAGTCTTGTAGTCCTGGGCTGGTCCTGGCTACTTGGAGAGCTGTCACCTCCAACTCTCCCAATAAAGATGCCCGTGCTGGGCAGCAGTGTAGCAGACACCATGTGGATCTGAAACCTCGTGTTCTGAATACAGAGCGTGGCCTCAAGTCTTCATTTAATGCAAAAGGGACTTCCGAGCATATCACCGTCCCCTGCTAGTTTGCACAGCCGCCAAGCTGCAGGTGAAATAGCAACTAGTGACATGGCCGTGGCTCTCAGCTCAGGACTCCACTCAGGATCCCCCTCCTCCACCCCTGGGCCGTTTTATTAGCATCGGACAGAACCTACACCTGCAATTACAAAGGCTTTGTCCACGGGACTTGCTGGGCGCCGGGCGGCTGTTCCGTTACTGGGTTCATGATAGGAGAATGAATGGCTCTGGTCTCTGGCCAGTGCAAGACGTTTGAGCCATTTTCCAAATGCACATTGAGAAGTTTGCTTTTGTAACAGTTGAAGGTGACGAGGGTGAAGGACGGTGGGACAAGGCAGCGGGGCAGCCCAGTGTGGTGACCCAGCAGAGGGCATGAAGGAGAGCGGGGCCGGCTTCTCACCCGGGGTTGAGGCCCAGGACCTCAGGAGGGTCACTTCAGAATCTGCCTCTAGGCCTTGGGGGGACCTGCCCTCACCTCATCCCGTAGAGACCCCAGACCTGCCTCTCCTCCAGCGCACCCTCCGCTCTGGTGCTTGTCTTCTGAGTTCCGGGCTCTGGGACCCAGGACCCAGCCTCAACTCCAGATTCCTCTTGGCCTTTCATGCTCTTCTGTCTCTGGGACCTTCAACCTTCCTCCCTGCGGGGCTTCTGACGTACCTCCCTGGGTCTGTGACTTCCACACAGTTCCTCCAGTGGGAGGGGACCTCACGTGGGGCTCAGGGGGCCGTCAGGTGTCGGGGGACTGTGCTTGGAAGTGCCAGGGCAGCCTGCAGGACGGCGCAGTCGGAGGTGGGGAAGAGCTGGGAAGTCCGTGACTCCATCTCTCTGACCCTCGGTCTCTTCATCTTTAAGGCGGATGAGTAATAAGAAGTAAAAAAAGCATAACTCCTTAGCAGGTACCTCGTGCGCTGGGGAGGCCCGCCCCCAGCCGCGTTCATTCATTCATTTGATGAATCCTTACCGAGCACCTAGGGCAGGCCAGACGCCCTCCTGGGTACTTGAGTTGTTCCACTGGCTTCTTGTCATCATTACTGCAGATGAAGAGGCATCGGGCAGCTTCCCTAAACCCAGGCAGAAGCTCACATTCAGGCGTGGCTCAGCTGCTGAAGAACAGGGGCGAGCTCAGGAGAGAACCGCCTCTGTGGGGCCTGCATTCCGTGTGTGTGTGTGTGTGTGTGTGTGTGTGTGTGTGTCTGTGTGTGTGTGTGCGCGCGCGCACGTACGCACACTTGTCTGTGGATAGAGGTAATGGCTTTGAACTCACTATCCCCCTGCCTCAGCCTCCTGAGCCGCCGGGGGGACAGGCATGTGCCACTCTGCCAATGATCTGGGTTTTTAACTGTCCCTTTCCTGGAGTAACAGGTTTGGATTGGGTCCGAGGGATGGGTTTGTGATACTTCTCCAAACTGAGCTCCGCTGGGATTCAGACCCACCCGAGGGAGAGAGGGGAGCTCCAGGTCCAGGTGAGGGTCCCCGAGACACCTGTTCAAATCAGGAACCGTCACACAGGGCGTGTTGGGAATCGGGCCTGAGTGCAGCGGGCCTTCCCGCCTGGACATGTGGCCTCCTGCTCGGAAGGCCAGGTGGCGGTCTCATGCTGCCTGCAGCTGGGGTGTTGTGACGTGGACTGCGGCTCCAGCCTCCTTAGATTAATGGAGGGGTGCTTTAAGTGGGTCCCCAGGCCTGGAGCGAGCGCATTATCCACGGGGGGTGCTGTGCTGGCTGACACACTGCCCCCTCTATTCCTGGCCCAGGGTCTGCGGCTGCCCTGGGTCGCTCTGGGTGGGAGTTGGGTGGGTGTAGAGGGATCCATGGGTGCCCTCTGACCTCTGGATCCGCTCACAGCGCTCAGTTCTAGCTGGGTCAATGGGAGATGAAGGTTCTGGAAAAGCGTCCTGTATTGTCGGATTGAGTGTGAGCCGGACCTTTCCCAGTACACGCTCTTTTCTAACCTGGCTAAAATGGGAGCACGCGTCGAGAGGTCTGGGCCTAACTGGAGCTGGTGGCTGCACCTGGGGACACACTTCTAAGTTATCGTATTCGCAGGTGACCCACACAGAATGGTCCCCTGCTTTGTGGCGGGGTGGCCCTGGGAACGCCGAAGGCCCCTTGGGACAACTCTTACTGCTGGTTCCCCCCAGGAGAGTGGGCATGCCCAGCCCGGAGCAGAGCGTGAAAGGCTTGTGCGTGGACCTAGGAAGGTGTTGACCTGGTCCAGGGAGCCCCACAGGACCCTGGTGCAGAGACACACATTTAAACGCTGCCACCCGGGGACCTGGCCTTCTGAGCTGGTCCCTAGCCAGACGCCAGCTGATGGGCTGCCCAGGGCTGGAGCTGCAGGACAACAGGCCTCAGCGCTGCGGCGGCATTCCAGGGAGGGACCAGAGCTGAATGACGGGCACTTCTCGGGTGGCCTTCCCAGGTGCCAGGTCCTAGGCTGCCTGCTCAGCTACCCAGCACCCACAACGACTCTCTGAGGTTCCTGTCACTGTCAGATGACAGATGAGGAAACTGGGGCTGGAGGAGTCAGGAACCTTGTCACCAGGGACACGGAAATGAGGGAGCCAACTTGGGTTTTCAGGCCGACCTTGTCACCCAGCTTCTAAGAGGAAGCTCCTCTGTCCTGCAAAACAGACCTGTGTGCTCCCTTCCCTTGTCCAGGTCTAAGTGCTGGGCCCAGCCCTGGCCTGTGTCTCTGTCACCCAGGAGACAGGGATCCCTGGGCTCCTGCCGAGGCTGCATTGGCATTCAGACTGCAGGTGCCTGCGAAGGCTCACCCCAGGGGAAGACGTCGAGACCTTTGATCAGTGCGCTGAGGATTGTCATCCTCTGTTTACGGATTCTTGGCCCCAGGACCTTATTTTTTTTAAAGCCATGTGCTCTCAGAGACAAGGAAACACTGCTCACCAGTCAGGACAGGAGGGGTCCAGTCCCAGGTGCCACCAAATGGGTCAGTGCCACGGACAGGTCAGCTGCCCTTTCTGGCCTTGCTTGCCCACTTGACAGACAGCGATCAAGGGACGCCTCTGTGTTAGGACTTAGGGAGACAAGGACAGTCTACCTGCCCCACTGCACTGGGACCCGAGAGGCTCTTCACGTAATGAAGGGGTCGATAGGTTTCTAACACCCTCTTTTTTGAAGGGGGGGTACCAGGGATTGAACTCAGGGGCCCTGCACCACCGAGCCCCATCCCCAGCCCTATTTTGTGTTTAATTTAGAGACAGGGTCTCCCTGAGTTGCTCAGGGCCTCGCTGTGGCTGAGGCTGGCTTTGAACTCGCGATCCTCCTGCCTCAGCCTCCCCAGCCGCTGGGATGACAGGTGCGTGTCAGCCTCCATGCCTGGCTTTAACACCCTCTTTTAAAGAGAAACCACTTGGCTTTTACACCAAAGCAAACTCTTAGAGAATGTTCCAGCCTAGGCTGAGATGCAGCTTGTGATGAGATCGTAACAGGGAGGAAACCCGGGCTGATTTCTCCTCCCGGGTTCTTCTCCCTGCCCCCTCAGGCCCAGTGGTGAGTCCCAGCACCTGGGGACGCTGCTGTGCCCATGAGTTACAAGCCCGGTACCTGCGGACCACGTGGGGTCCAGGCTGGACGCCACCTTGGCTCTGGGCGACATTTCCTCTGTGTGGGGAGACCGCCTGGCAGCCCTTGGCCTCTGCCCCAGAGCCTCTGCCCGAGTCAGTGATGCAAGTTCACAGGCAGGCGGAAGCGGGGCGCGGGCACCGGGAAATGTGGGTAGACAGGCGCTCCCCCAGCAGCTCCTTGGACTTGTCCTATGGCGGGCTCATTTCCAAAGGCGCAGTGCAGGAGGGGACGAGTGTGGGGTCCCCACCCTTTCTTTTTTTATAAGATTGACACTTTAGAGATTTTGCCTTTTATTGATTGACTGATTGACTGATTTGGGGATACTGGGGATTGTACCCAGGGGTGCTTAGCCACTGAGCCCCATCCCCAGCCCTTTTTCATATTTGATTTAGAGACAGGGTCTCTCTAAGTTGCTTAGGGTCTCTCTAAGTTGCTGAGGCTGGCTTGGAGCCCGGGATCCTCCTGCCTCAGCCTCCCGACCCAGTGGGATTTCAGGCGTGGGCCACCGCCCCTGGCTAGCTTGGATGGTTGAACGACGCGGTGATGGTTGAGTGTGCTCCTGCTTGTTCACCATGCGGGACACTGGCCCGGCCAGCTCAGATCTTCCTGTTAAGACGGAAACCAGAACCAGACGAGACCCTGTAGTAGAGTCCCCGGGAACCAGAAGGCGGATCCCCAAGGAGGGGCACTTAACTTACTAAGGGGACGTTTGCAGGGCCGTGAGGTGGCCAGGGAGGCCTGGGGATGGACCCGGCAGCACCAGGGGTCAGCAGCACCTGCCACCAGGGCTGAAGGGGCAGGAGAGGGACCCAGGGAGAAGGGAAGGGGGAGGGGCGGGGAGGGGAAGGAAGTGGGCAGAGAGGAGGGGGAGGGGGAAGGGAAGGGGCAGGGAGGGCCGGGGCTGCTGGCAGGAGGGCTGTGGCCTTGGGTGGAAGGACTCGGCCAGCACCAGGAGACGCCTGGAAGCCCATCCCTGAGAAGGAAGGTGCCGCGCCCTCCCCTCCTCCGATGTCCTCCGCTGGCTGTGTCCCCAGCGCCGGGGAGGAGCCTGCCCAGGTGGGGTCTGAGCCCTGCGCCACCCGCGGGGCTCCCAGGGCTCTGCGCTCCTGGAGGTGGACAGTGGCCAGGACTTAGCCCCAGAGCGCCTCGGTCAGCTGTGGGACGACAAAGGCTCCCCAGGAGGGTTGTGAGGAAGGTCCCCAGGGCCCACGACAGGACGCCTGTGGATTCCCTGCAGTCACTGACCCCTTCTGTGCTGGACTCCAGGAGCCCTGCCTGACGGCGGCTGGTCCGCCCGAGCTCTGGGCTGAGCCCTGGGGCTGTCAAGGCGAATAAGACTCATGCTTGACCCAGAAGGGACATTGCAGTCGGAGGGGACAGGGCGTGTAAATAGAAGCCCCTGCAGGTCACAGGTCTTGAGGGCAGGGACCAAAAAGCAGTGCGTGCGTCCCTCAGAGGAAATGACCAGGACCTCCAAGGAGGGAAGCACCCGAATTCCAGCAGAGGATGCAGCCCTGCGCGCCCAGGGATGGGTGGCCTCTGGGGTTTGGGGCTTGGTGGTGTGAACCGTGAGGACCCCCGTCCAGACCTTAATAGGCCCCACAGATCTGGGGCGACCCGAGACAAAGGTGCCCAGCCCCTGTCTCTGCAACAGAGACCCCAGGGCTGGGCTGAGACCCTGTGGGAAGCGCATCTGCTGAATGGAAGGAGTCTCCCCACCGGGCTGCGGGGGAATTGGTTCAGGAACCTCCCACCATGCCCCGGGAAGCTGTCCTGCTCCCTGTCTGATTTGCTGGCCTCACAAACAACATAAAACAAATGGCCTGCTTGCTGCAGTAACGATGCTATTAATAACAGCTGTGCTGGTTGTGCTTTTAAAAAGTAGAGGGGATGGCTGCTACCATTTAATTAGCACTGTGTGTTTGCCAGGATTCACGCTGAGAGCTTTATATGGGCTATTTCACTTACTGGCTCCAGAACTCTGGAGGCAGAGCCCTGTTATTAGCTATATTTCACAAAGGAAGACAGGAGGCTCAGAGAGGGCAAGATCTTCCCCAAGATCACACAGCAACAAAGTTTGGAAGTGGGATTCCACCCCCAGCACATCTACTGTTAAAAACTAATTCCCTGGCTCCTGCAACACAAGAATAACACACCCTTTCTGGTGCTTCTTTCTAGTGTGCAGACAGCGGTGGATTGTAGCAATGGCGGCAGGAAAGAAATGTAAGTTGAACCCCAAGTAGAGCTGAGCAGCTTACAGAAGTGAGCCCCTGGCCATCTGTGTGCAGTTCACTTGGGAAGCAGCCCCACCGGCTTGGAAAGGGATCACCAAAGCCAACAAGAGCTGGACTTCACAGTCGTCGCCTATAACACGGGGGATGTGTGACTGAACCTCCAGTTTCATATAGACCGAGAGCAGCCGGTCCTTATCACACCATGTCCCCAAGCACCTTCCGTGGCTCCCCATTGCCCAGAACAGACTTTGGGTGGATGTTTGTGTTCTGCACATTTTGACCCTACCTTTCCATGTCACCCATGCCTCAACCTTTAAGGACCCCCATACCTATGTGTGTCGAAAATGTCTTCCACTGAAAATTTCTTTCTGCAGTTTCTGTGTGGCCAGGTCCTGACCTCCACTACCACCACTTGGGACCTTCCTTGTGTCCCCAAGAAGCAAATCAAGGCTCCCTGCTGAGCCAATCTTAGCCTCTCTTCTCTGTCCATCCCTACAGTTCTGGTCATTTCTCCTTTATTCTGTAGTTACTTAATGAGATGTGTTTCCACTCTGCTTGGCTAGAGTCTTGAGGGCAGGGTCAATGTTGAGTCCATGGGGACTGGTACAGAGTGTCCATGACAAGGCACGTGCATGCGCGTGTGTGCACACACACACACACACACACACACACACACACATGCAATTTCCTGGTTCACCAACCAGGACATGATTATTGAGTATCTGTGCAGACCTCTGCCTGGGCCGTTTTCAGAATCACAGAGCACAGAGTAAAACCCCCAGTTCACAACCACATTCCAGTTAAGATAAGGAGTTAAACCTGCCACATTTGCTACTTCACGGACATCTTATTTGGTATAAAATTCAGTGCCAAGTCAAGTGCAGTGGCCCACGTGTCATCCCAGCAGCTCGGGAGGCTGAGGCAGGAGGATCGTGAGTTCAAAGCCAGCCTCAGCAAAAGGGAGGCCCTAAGCAGCTCAGTGAGACCCTGTCTCTAAACAAAATGCAAAATAGGGCTGGGGTGGGGCTCAGGGGTGGAGGGCCCCTGAGTTCGATCCTTGATACCCCCAAAAAATCTGTTTTGGAGCATGTTTCCCCCCAAGGAAGAGTGCAGAGGTCAGGGACATGGGCTTTGGAGATGAAAGGAGCGGGGCTTAGACCCCGATGTCATCAACTAGCTGGGCGACCCCGGCTGAGACCCAGTTTGGCCCCTGCAGACCCCACGACTCCCGTCTATGTGCGGGGACGGCCCCGACTCCCCCCGAGGGACGGTGCACAAGGCCCTACCCGGCTTGTGCTCTGGAGCAAAGGTCTAGCTATTGGGGGTTGCACGGTTGTCATTGTGACGCGGAGTCCTGTGTTCTGATTGTAGGGACAACTTCTCCGTCATCAGCTCCCAGCCAGAGGGCAGCCTGCAGTCCTGGCTGAGCTGCACCCTGTCCGTGGCCACAGACACCGCGAGGAGCCCCTCTCGACAGTCAGCCGCCAGCAGCTACACCCCCAGTGCCAGGTAAGAGCGTCACCTGCTGCCGCTGGTTGGCTGACAGCCCCGAATCCCATTTGCAAGGTTGTCCTTCAGGTCGTCCGGCCTCAGCGAGGACGGCCTTGGTTCTAACGGTCTGAGCCATTCCCCTGTCCCTTCCTGACTGTGTGACTCTCTGGGTCTCCTCTTCCTTTACTCTCAACCATGAAATAAGGTCACATCCACTGACTCAAAGGGTCGAAATGAAGAGGATCTGTTGCCAACCTCTCCAAAGCGTGGTTTTCTGATTGTTGTAAATAGTAGTGTGAACTTTAAAATATCAATAATCACAGTTGACTTCTACTTAAGACATGATAGTTTTCCATTTACAGATAGTTACAGTTTTAAAATTTTCTTTGTTAAAAAAAAAAAATAGTTACTAAAGTGTTTCATTTTGGCCAGGCACGGTGGCGCACGCCTGTAGTTCCAGGGGCTTGGGAGGTTGAGGCAGGAGGATTGCAAGTTTGAGGCCAGCCTCAGCAACTTAGTGAGGTACTTAGCAACTTAGCAAGACTCTGTCTCTAAATAAAATATTAAAAAGGGCTGGGGATGTGGCTCAGTGGCTGTGCACCCTGAAGTCAATCCTCAGTACTAAACAAGCAAACAAAAAACAACAAAAAGAGTTTTGTTTTGTTTTTGTTTTTGTTTATAAGGGGGAGTGGCTATAGAGAAAAGAAACTGAAGCCAGGTGCTGTGGTACATACCTGCAGTCCCAGGAGGCTGAGGCAGGAAGATTTCTTGAGTCTAGTTGAGACCAACCTGGGCAATGTACTGAGAATTAAAAAATAAATAAATAAATAAAAGAAGGAAGAAAGAAAGAGAAAAGAGAAAGCTGAGCTGGACGGTGTTTCATTTTATTGGGAGACAGGACCACATCGGTTCCACGCCACCCCCATGCAGGTCCTCTTGGCCCTGGCCATGATAGCATGCTCACGGGCCCACAGGATTGCCCGGAGCGGGCTCCCCGACAGACTGGCCCCAGGGTGCACCCCTCCTTGAATGAATTAAGTCCACCCTCCCTGGGCTTCCAGCTCCATTTCTCTGAGTCCGCCTGGTTTCCCTCTCCAGGGCGACCCTCTTGTAATTAGGGCTTCATGGCCATAAATCAGGAATCACGGATTAAGCAGATGCATGATTAAGATGACGTGCACAGGCCCTAACCCAGGGCCCAAGAGATAGACAGAAAGGAGAGTCAGAGGCCACGGGGGCCCAGGCCACCCTCCTGACTCAAGCCTCGTTTGCTCTGAAGCAGGGGCTCTCTCGACCAAAAGGGGGCAGGGGTTCACGCTGCCCCTTGGGCATGTTCAGCAAATGGCAAATGCCTGGCCCACATCTGGTCAATCCTAGACGGAAATACTTGGGTAGAAAATGTCAGTGCACCCCTTTAAGCAGGGGGATCTGGGGATGATCTGATTTTGCTGTTAATTAAAAACAAAGGTCTGTGGAGGAAGGATCGTGTCCTCTGCGAAAATTAGGACTTTCCTTTCGACCTGGGTCTCCCCTGCCCACAGTGCGTGAGGCAGCAGAGGCACAAGTGAGGAGGCCAGAGGAGAGCACCGATGCTCCGTCACATGAGGTGCAAGTTTCATAATCAAATTACAGTAGGGTGCCCAAGAAGGACCCATAACCCGTGGCTTACACCTTACGCACCTATTTGCAGGAGAGACGGCGGGCGTGGGGTGGTTTCCATGCACCCTCTAGAGTCAGAGCATCTGGAGTCCAATCCTTTATTTGCAGATCCACAGCTGTGTGATTTGGGGCAAATTGCTTAACCTCTCTGTTCGTGCCTCCTCGTGGATCAGTCGGGGTTGTGGTCAGGGTAAATGTGGGGGTGTTCATGGTGTTCTGTACCCAGAGCCTGGTGCCTAGGACGTGCTCAGCTAATTAGCTGCTTAGAAGCATGAACACCTCCTGAATGCTCAGAGCAACGCCAGGAGGTGGATCTCACCACTCACCTTTAGGAAGATGGTGAGACTCCGGAGGCCCGAGCAGCTGACTCTGCGTTGGTCTGAGCCAGCTCCTCTGCCGCCACCTCCATGCCTCCTCCCCCTTGCCCCGTGTTCTCCCTCCAGGTTCTGGGGCAGACCCAGCGAGTGAGATTGCCTGCACCTAGAACCACGGAGGGTCAGGGGGCAAACGAGCCACTTGTAAGAAGGAACTCCTTGTCTCTCCTGGGGACATGTCAGTGTCCCAGGGCTGGCTTACAGCCTGTGCTCAATAACGGTTTGGTGAATGGAGGATCATCATAGCAGTAAGGCTAGAGCAGAAATAGGAACCTTATTTAGCCATAGCTCGGTAGCCATTGTGGCTCAGAGAGGGTGGATGGTTGGCGCAATGTCACACAGCGAGTAAGTGGAAGAGTTAGGATTTGAACCCCTGATGTTTATCCAGGTGTGGGACTGATCACCTGGCAGAGTGTGTGGGGGACAATCTGTCCTGTTACTAAAAGTGCTTAAGGAATGTTATTTAGGATTCAACATTCAGCAGAAGAGGTTGGTCCAGGGCCTACTGTGTGCCAGGGCCCATGGCGAGAAGCCCTGACCATTGTGAACGTTTCCTTTGAATCATAATTAAAACTAGAATCCGAGACATTCTGAGTTGGAAAGAAGCATCAGGCTTCTCTAGTCCAAAGTGCTCATCACAGAGAGGGAGAGCTGGGGTCGGCAGAGGGCGGATCTCGCCTGAATAGACAGTGGTCACTGCCAGGGCCTCCACTCCAGCTCTTGTGAGTTGCACACGTTGCACACGTCCTCTTGTTAGGACTCCCCCCTCCAGAGCACAAAGTGAAGTGCAGGTGAATGTTGAAAATGGAAATGCCGATTGCCCTGATTTGATCACTACGTGTTATAGGCGTGTATTGAATGATCTCACCAGACCCCCAAATACGTAAAATCAAAATTAACTTTCTACAAATTTTTTTCCTTCCTTTCCTTTTCCTTTATTAGTATTATTTTTTAGTTTTTGCAGTACTGGGGATCGAACCCAGGGCCTCACACTTGCTAGGCAGGTACTCTACCACTGAGCCACATGCCCAGCCCTTTTTATTTTAATATGAGACAGACTCTCACTAAGTTGCTGAGGCTGGCCTCAAACCCATGATCCTCTTGCTTCAGCCTCCCAAAATAGCTGGAATACAGGGGTGGGCTACCATGCCCAGTTCTTCAGATACATTTCTAGTGGGCTCTCATTTCAGGATTCCAACATGGCCACACTGTACAGAATTTCAACTCTTTTTTGTTCTGAATCCAAACCTATCATGCCCAGTTTCAGAGAAATATTTATAACTAGATTCAAAATGTCTGAGCTTTAGAATGAAATCTCCACTGGGGTCAGGGATGGGGGATTCAATGGTATCATAGCATAAATACCATTACTATGATAATGAGAAGAATGTTGGGTTTAAGGAAAACTAATAGAGTTACCACTCTTCTTCTAAAAGAAAAGCGTTGGACGAGGTAAAGAAAGGATAATTACAAATCTGTATCTCAAGATAAAGGAATTAATTTCTTTCTTCATATAAATAAAATGATTTCCTGATTCATAACATGACGTGAAGTTGAGGTACGATTCATTTTATGTTCCAGTCATGCCTGGGTAGGTGATCATTGCTCCCAGCACACTCAGTAGTATTACGAATAAAAAAGAAATTAAAATAGAAGACTAAAATCCTCTTGGCCAACTCTCCAGTCCTAGCTCCCTTTCCACAGGGATCAGCCATCTTCTGTTCGGAGCGCACCCTTCCACACCTCTCTCTATGTAATTATGTCATGTATATGCACTTGTATCTGTTGACTTTTAAAATCATAAATTATATGATGCTATTTTATGTATACTGTTTCTGAATTCTGATGGTGTGTTTGTTTCCCTTCACAATGTATCTTGGAGATCTTTCCAAGATACTAAAGCCCATCTTATCCTCTTAAATCCCTGCAAAAGCCGGGTGCAGTGGCGCATGCCCATAATCCCAGCAGCTCGGGAGGCTGAGGCAGGAGAATCTTGAGTTCAAAGGCAGCCTCAGCAACTTAGTGAGGCGCTAAGCAACTCTGGAAGACCCTGTCTCTAAATAAAACATAAAAAAGGGCTGGGGATGGAGCTCTGTGGTCAAGTGCCCCTGAGTTCAATCCCTGGTGCCCAAACAAAAGAAAAAAAGAAACTTAAATCCCTGCCAAAGATCTCAAGGTTGGTCCTGCTTTGCTGAACTGTAGGTCTTCATATTTTACTTCAGGTGCTTTCCAGATCTTTCCTATAAATCTGTCAGGCTTCAAGAAACACACGTCCCCAGGCACCTGGGCGAGTGGTTCTCCAGGTCACAGGGCGTTCGCGTGTTCAGTTGGCGCAGAGGTTGCCAAATGGGCCCAGCCTCCTCCCTGCTAGGAGACTCGGTGGAGGAGCAGAGCAAAGAACCGGGAGGTGTGTGTCCCTGTGTCCCCTGGCGTGTGGCCAGGCTCCATAGAGGAGCCTCTAGGTTCTTTCCAGTTTGACTGAGAAAGAAGGTCACTTTAAAAACAGGAGAGAGTGGAAGGCAGTCTCCTGCCACGGCCTGAACTCACAGCCCGCACTATTTATCAGAAGACGTCAGCCCCAGAGAAATACACCCAGCCCCGTGATTTACCGCTCGGCCGCCGCAGCTGCTGCTGAGAGATGCAGGTGCTTCTGGGGACGGAGACACTCAATTACCTCTGTGGCCCCTGGGGATGGCATTTATGGGCTTGGTGGTGGCAGCTAAAGTTTGTTCAGGGGGCTCTGTGCGCCTGGTTGCAGGTGGCTCCGGGGCTGCCCAGGGTTGGCACGGCCTGTCCTCCAGCCCCACTGAAGCCGCGGGCTCTCTAATCCCTCCCAGCACCGCAGGTTTCCAAGGGGACAATGGGCCCGACTCGCTGAGACTCCCATCCACTGCGCCAGCCGTGGTCCCACAGGGCGTCAGAGCCGGGCGCTGATAGACATTGCTTGACCCGACTCTGCAGGATGCTCCCTGGTCAGCCGCTGGCCGCATCTGACAGGACAGTTAACACTGCAGCCCACCAGGGACCTGCCTCTCCTGCAGCCTCAGCTTCTCCCGTCCCAGTTGTTCTTTCTGGATCATCATGGATACCACAGGGTCCTCCCCATTTTTTGAGGTCGGGCGGGGGTACCGGGATTGAACTCAGGGGCCCTCGACCACTGAGCCCCTCCCCAGCCCTGTTGTGTGTTTTATTTAGAGACAGGGTCTCACTGAGCTGCTTCGGGCCTCCCTGTGGCTGAGGCTGGCTTTGAACTCACGATCCTCTTGCCTCGGCCTCCCCAGCCGCTGGGATGACAGGCGTGGGCCACCCCACCTGGCCAAACCCTCCACTTAAACTCCGTCCTCTGTAGGGCCTGGCTGAGTCGCTTCTTCTTCCCTTCACATCCAGACTTCTCCAAAGGGAGGCCCACAGTCACCGTGTCCCTGTCTCTCTGCCTCAGTTGACACGCCCCAGAGCCCGCTCTCACCAGCGCATCCAGACTTTTTCCACGACATCAGAAGTTCCCAAGACGCCAACTGGGGGGCGTGCTCCGGTCCTTGGCTTTCTCTGGCTTCTTCCCAGTATGGCTGCCGTCAAACACTCTTGAAACTTTTTGCTTGACCTCAACAAGTCCATCCTTTGGCGCTCCTCAAACTTATTCCCAGTCTCTTCCCGCCTGACCCGCCAAAAGCGGGGGTGCCCAGGACTCTGCCCTCGCTCACCTGGCTCTCCTCTCTCCGCCTGAGGGTGGGCAACTGTCTTTGATCTGCATCCCCAGATGTGAGCAAGTGACCTCCAAATCTAGACCACTGGCTCTCGGCTTCCCCCGAGTTCTGAACGGGTCTGTCTTAGCTGAAGGTGCTCACTGGTCGCCTGCTGGGGTTCCCGCTGACACTTCCTGTCCCCTTTGACCTGCTGGGGAAGCCCGGCCCCCCGATCTACGTCATCATTATGACGGGGGGATCTTGGGTCACCCCAGCCTGTCCTCCCTCCCTGTCATTCCCATAGTCAACTGGTGCCTCATCTAGATGACTCTGCTCCCCTGGGGACCCTGGGACTCAGGATTCAATGCCATCCTGGGGACGGGGCCTCTCACCTGCCTCTCTGCTTGGCTTCCCACGATCTTTCTGAGGCAGCAAGATGGTGGCCAACGACCCCAAGCTCAGGCCTGTGCCACGCTGGGTCCAATGGCATAGGAAATGTCTCTTCTCAACAGTCTCCCAAACCCCATGCCCAAGTAAGTCCATGTCCTTCACAGAACCAGTCAGAAGGGACCAAGGGAGCAAAAGCACCTCTCACCCAGGACTCAAGTCACGGTTCTCACCTGTTCGGGGAGACGGGGAAAGTCCCAGGAGACCACCGGACATGGGGGCAGGAGGGGCTCCCCAGAGGACTATGGGCACCTTGACTGAAGCAGAATATTACTAGGTGGATAAAAATGGGGAGCCCAGCTCCTCCCCTCCCCCAAGGGGAAGAGGAACTATGGGACCAGATGATGAGGACAGTGAGACAGACCTAGCCCAGGTCCCAAGTCCCCGTCGCGTAGCCTTGGGAAACCCAAACAAAAGCGAGGGTCTTGGTCAGAGACTTCATTTATGCCTAGATTTTGGTGGCCCGTCTGTCACCGCATCATTAGCCAGGCTGTGATTTGATTTGGCCGCCCAGCCCGGCTCTCGAGTCACTCTTGGACTTGCCCATCCTGCAGTGGGAGCCTGGAGATTATTGTATAAATCATTCTCACTCACATAATCATCGTGATTTTAATTACTGTGTAATCTCCGCTAATTACTGTTGTATGTATCATTTGCTTTGGTGCCGATTTCACACAACTGCTCTCCGTCGGGCTAAAAGATGGTGTAACAACTTTTTCTTTGCTGGGGAAAATTTGCTTTCTGTAAACACGTTGAGCCTCTACTCCTGGCTTTGAGGTTCTTGGTTTAAGAGAGAAAGATGTAGATACCACCGCCAGGCCTGTTGGTTTTAATTTGGTGCAAGGCTGACTTGAATTCCTGAAAAGGTCCAAATTGCAGGTATTGTTGTTGTTGTTGTTGTTCTTTTTCTTTCTTTTTTTTTTTAGATAGAGTTGTATTACTCTCAAGGAAATGCAGTTACTCTCGACCAAGCGTGAAGCCAGGCGTGGGTCATGTGAGGGCTGCTTCAATGATTAGATAGGACCACTCTGTAATTAGCTCATTAATTATGTGAATGTGAATGGTGGCACTTAGCCGTTGAAAACAGCTTGTTCTCAAAATAGGTTAAGCAGCCTCCGCTAATCTTCTTTCAATAGTACATTTATTTACGGGTCTCTGCATTCTTGGAACCGAAGCTCAGGATCCTCTTAATCCATCTTGAATATACTTCATGAATGGACCTCTCCTAACTATGATCGTGTGTCTCCCTGGGACATAGGGCTCTTTTCAGGTTATCAGAATTAGCAAGGCTAGAAGAAAAGATGCTGAAATTGAAAGGAGAGAGATGTTCAGTGCAAACACGTCGCCCGAGGAGCCGACCGATCCTTGGGCAGGTGCAACAGGGTGGAGCATGGCAGAGACGGGGTCATCCCTAGGACAGGCTTCTGTGGCATGGAGGCTGTGTCCCGTGTGTGACTCTGGTCTTGGACCGCAGGTCTCGGGGCCTTTCAGGTACCCCAGGCTCACCGAAGGTGGCTGCGAACACCTATAAAACCGTTGGAATGAATCGCTGAGCGTTCAGAACGTTCTCTTGGAATCTATGCTTCTCTGTTTGGCCCAAAGTTTTCTTAAATAAACTCATGACCAAAATATAGATTCAAGAAGGTGCATCTGGATGGCATTTTCAAGAACGGATCACAGCTCTGTGGTCACCACCCACATCCAGACCAGGGCATTGCAGCTGCTCCTAAAACCTCCTCTAGCCAAGCTGCTCCTAAAACCTCCTCTAGCCAATTCGAGCCCCAGCCTCTTCCTTCTCCGAAGCTGACCAGGCTTCCAGCACCTCCAACTAGATGTGCTTGGCCTTGAACCTGCGAACAGAAGCTTCCTGCTCTTCCTGCCTGGCTTTTGTTGGTGAGATCTGCCACGTGGGTGTCTGTAGCCCATGACTGCTGTTCCCTCGCAGGTGACTGACAATCTCTAGAGACATTGTGGGTTGTCACAACTGGGGAGAGAGGTGCTTCTGCATCTGGCCCGTTAGAGCCCAGAGATGGCACTCAATATCCCAAAGCGCACAGGATGGGGCCACAGGGAACCATCTGCCTCGAAATATCACTGGCACCTCCGTGGGGCAATCCTGATCTGTAATGTTCCCTGTGCGGATGTGGAATAAGGAGAGGCTCACTTTATTGTTAATGGTGCAGGGATCCTGCGTCTCCATCGTAACTGCCATCTTTCCTGCCAGGTGATGGCGGCACTCATTCCAAACCCCACAGGACAAACAGAAGTCCCCAAGATCGGGAGAGGGTTTCCCCCCGGGCACCAACCCCTGGACTGTTTCTTAACTGATGTTGTCATCTTAGTAGTTTTTGAGGAAGCCCTTGGTTCTTCCAAGACATTAGTGGGCAGTTTAGTTGGTTTTCACTCCAACGACCTGCTGTCCAAGACCCGGAGTCGTAGGTAGGACACAGCCTCCTTGGCATGGGAACCCATCCAAGAGGGACGTGGGTCCTAAGAATGAGCCCCGTGTCCTCTGCCACACTCCACCTGGGCGCACCTGCCTGGGGTGGCCCCTTGGACAACGTGTTGGCACTGGGCATCTCTCCGCTCCCAACTTCCAAGCCTAGGACTCCTGTGACCAGTGCCACACTGAACACTAGGGAGCACACATCTTATCGCACAGATACACCCATTTCTGCTGGGTGTGTATCCAGAAGTCACAGGTACATCTCCAGCTCTAGTGTGTTTTTTTTGTTTTCATTTTTGCGGTGCTGGGGATTGAACCCAGGATCTTACATGCTCAGCAAGTGCCACACCCCTGAGCCACATCTCCGGCCCTTTAATAAATTTCATTTTGAGACAGGGTCTTGCTAAGTTGCCGAGGCTGACCTTGAACTTGGGATCCTCCGGCTGGCTGGGATTACAGGAGCGCACCGCTGAACTTCAGCTTTCCTGAATTCCAGCGATTTCCATTGCTGACACCAGCTCTCTACGTCCTTGCCAAAGCCTGTTGTCATTATTTGAAAAAATTAGTCATTCTAGCTGATATGAGCCGTATCAGATTTTGCTTTGAGCTTACATTTCCCTCATAGATAAACTCTTCCACGTGCTCATCTCTTTATTGGGACATCCTCTTTGATGAAGTATCTGATGGAGTCTTTGCCCTATATGTCTTTACCCCCCTTTGGTTGTCTGTCTTGGTTTATCGATTCATAGAAATCGGTAGGAGAGCTTCGTGAATTCTAGATGTTCTCCCCTGCATGGAGCCAGCCTAGCATTGTAGCTAGACCTGGGTGGGCGTCCCAGCCCTGCTGCTCCTCAGCACGCCCTGCACCTGTCCGAGCCTCAGCTTCCTCGCCTCTAAAATGGGATAATAGGGGGCAGTAGCTGGGTGGTTAGGGGAGTGGGCTGGGGCCCTTGGTTTCAATCCTGTCTTCCAATGTTTACCATTATTTATCTTTTCTGAGCCTCATTTGGGACATGGGGAGAGGACCTAGGGGCTGCTTCAGAGGACCATGGTGAAGATAAAATCCAGTGGTTTCCACAAAGCCAAAAGGAACAGTTCATGTCATGTCGGCTCATCACCTGGATTCACCAGTGTCAACCCAGGGGCTTACAACGGCCTCTCGCTCTGCCTGGTACATAGCGTGGGCACGTGTCAGCTCCGTGTCATCTTGGACACGGTTGCTGTATCTTTGGGCCATCTTAAAAGGACATCTGCTGTCCCATCCTGGGCTTTGCCCCCAGGATTAAAGCGCATCAATACATTTTTAATTTCCTCCATAATTTCAGCCCACCTTTGGGGACGATGCATGGTGTCCTAACAGGTTTCCTGTGGCCCGCGGCTGGCCCAGCCTCTGACCAGGCTCAGACCTGGGAATCACTCTTTTGCTCTGTGATTATGTCTAACGCCTGTGAATCCAGCGACGCCTTAGTTTGGACTTCACCGTGTTGTTCAGCCATCTCGGTGGATCTTGAAAAACACATAAATGTTGGTGTGAATTCAACCAGGGTCGCTCCCCCCCCCCCCCCCGCCTTCCGCCTGGGGGCCTGGCTGCAGCAGAGGAGGGAGGGAGGCACTTCCCGCGGACTCACAGGGTCCAAACCCAGGCTCTGCCGCTCAGCAGCGGGCTGCTGACCAGGGAGCCTCAGCTTCCTCGTGTGCAGGGGGCATGACCCGACCTTGACCAGATGACCTGTAAGAAACACATGCAGACGTGTCTTCCATTCCTCAGCCCCCGGGCGACTTGTGTTGAGCACTGCAGACAAAAGCCAAGCAGATGCTTCACAGGGTAACCTGGCAGGGACGGGTGGGGTCCAGGCCGGGGACACTGTCCCAGCAGCTGGCTTGCTTGCAAGTGAAGCAGCCACTTCTAACTCCACTCTGTGGCCTTGATGGCAGGAGTCAGCAAAGAAAAACAAGTCTTCAGATTTTTAAAAGGTGCCGGGCGTGGTGGCACACACCTGTCATCCCAGTGACTAGAGAGGCTGAGGCAGGAGGATCGCGAGTTCAAAGCCAGCCTCAGCCACAGCGAGGCCCTAAGCAACTCATGAAATCCTGTCTCTAAATAAAATGCAAAATAGGGCTGGGGTGGGGCCCTGTGGTTGAGGGCCCCTGGTACCCCCCGCCAAAAAATCCCCAAAACCCAGCATGGCGTCCATCATAAGCCACACTCATCGTCCCGTGTGCCCTACATCACCTCTGGGTCTCTTGTGAAACCTCACACGACGTAAATGTGTGAGTCGTCATGACACTGTGTTTTAGGACATCGTGACCATGCAAAAGTCGGTCCGTGTTCAGATGCTGCATTTTCAAACACTCCGGTCTTTGAACCCACGGATGCAGGACCAGCCTCAGGGCCCTAGTGCATGAGCACCTGGACGGCTGTGTCCTTTGCTTTGCTTGGGGACCTGGGGCAGACGGAGCAAGAACAGCCACACTCAGGATGCGGAATACGCCAGGGACACTTTCCTGATTCCTCACAGAGCCCTGTAAGATGAGTCACCACCATGGCCACTCCAGCCACCAAGCCAGGGATGGCCTACGTGCTACCCAGCTGGGAAGGGAAGGACTGGGATCAGACCCAGCCTTCTCTGCAGCCAGCCTCCTCGTCCTGGCCCTGCCTGTCACCTGGAGTGGCGCTTCCAGGATCTGTTCCTATATCATCTCCTCCTCCTCCTCCTCCTCCTCCTATTCCTCCTCCTCCTCCTCCTCCTCCTCCTCCCCCTCCCCTGCTCCTCCTCCTCCTGTTCCTCCCCTTCCTCCTCCTCCTCCCATCTTCCTGTTCATCCTCCTCCCCCTTACCCTCCCCCTCCACCCCCTCTCCTCCTTCCTCCCCCCTCCCCCTCCTCCCCCTCCCCCCTCCCCTCCCCCTTCCTCTCTTCCCCCTCTCCCTTCCTCTCCCCCCTCCCCCTCCTCCTCCCCCTCCCTCTCCTCCCCCTCCCCCTCCCCCTCCCCCAGCTTCTCTCTCTCACGCCCTGTCCTGGTATCTGCAGCCACAGTGGCAGTGGGACCTGAGACACACAGATAGCAGAGTCCCTGGAGGCTCCACAACAGGCGGCCTTGGTGCCGTCACCCCCAGGTGGCAGGTGATGGATGGGAAGAGCACCCAAGACACCTCACATTCATCACGCCCACCTCCTTTCAGGACGGAGACAGGAGGAAATGTCTTTTGTCAGCTCTGCAGCAGGCCCGGCCGGCAGCTCCAAGCTGTTTATTAAAAAAGAAAAAGAATCCAAATAAATAAAGGAGTGTGAATGGCACCTTGCTGGGGGGGGGGGCGTTCCGAAGTGCTGACGGTGACAAACGCAGCCAGGGTAATTATGAAGGAGCCCTCTCTCAGCCCGTGTCCAGCTGTGATGGGGACAGAAAGTGACAGGAGGGCTTAGGAGAAGAGACAGAGGCTTCGGGCAAGTTGTGTGGCTCTGCTTTTAGCTGGTGGGGGAGGAAGTGATGGGAGGGACAGGCATGGTAGCCTGCCTGTCCATCCTCCTGCGAGTCCCTCTGTGGACTTCCTTGGGCCCAGGGACGGGGCGGGCGCTGCAGATTCAGGGAGCATCTGTGACCGCGGCACCTTCAGTGTTGATGGGTGTGACCCTTAACTGTTCCCCTGGGTTCTGAATTGCTCCTCGCAGCTGTTCACCCCTTGGCCGGGCAGGGCGCTGCCTGAGGGCTTCTCACCACTCTGCCTGCCCCACGGGGTGCATAAAGGTGGGGTGCATAAAGGTGGCGGAAGGGCTGTTCAGGCCAGGGGACAGCCAGCGCAAAGCCCGGAGGCAGGAAGGACTGAATTGTCCCCACACAGCAAGCAGAGTGCACAGGGGGTCACCAGAGGGCCGGCCAGGAGGAGGAAGGAGCCCACCACAGGGGGAGGGGCAGAGGAGGAGAGGAGGCAGCTCATCTGCCCACCCTCGGCTGAGGGCCCTCTTTGCCGGGCTGAGGGATGGGCCCTCCTCCACCACCTCCCCAGGGACCGCGTGAGCACACCAGCCCAGCGCCCGTCCCCTGGGACCTTCAACAGGACCCGCTGGGCCTGGCGCCCCCACAGGTTCCAGGCCCAGGGAGCCCCGCCCGCCCCAGAAGAGAGGGGCTTGCGGGATGGTGGCGTCTGGCCTCTGGATCCCAGGAAGGCAGTGGCCGGTGCCTGCCTTGGTCCATGGGCCGTGGCTTATCAACAACAGAGAGTTATTCCCCAGGCCCAGAGGCTGAGAAATCCAAGGAGGAGGAGCCCGCAGACTCGGTGCCGGGTGTCCACAGGGGAGCGGGCAAGGGAGCTCTCTGGGGCCGGTCAGGGCGTTGACCATCATGAGAGCAGGACCCTCGCTTGGGGACCTAGTGTCCCACCCAGAGGCCCACC